>NW_024086601.1:0-273740 GCF_009730915.1 Dioscorea cayenensis subsp. rotundata
GTTTTCCCCAAGTTTTAAAGCTTGTTTTTCTCAAGATTTCATCGGTATGCTTTTTTTCTATGCCCTAGTTTTTATCTTTCTCATTTTTGGGCATTCTTGGAGTTTTTTTGTGGGATTTATTTAGCATTTTTGCTTGTTTTTGAATGATGTGAATGCCATGGATGAATTTTTCCTTCAATTTTTATGTAAAAAAATTTTTCGATGCTTTGAATATAGGGGAGACTCTCGCAGGATGAATAGTGACCATACGGCCCCCATACTGCACGTATGACCTTAAAAATTTGGTTTTCCATGTGTTTCCTCTACCTCTAGCATTTTTCTTTTTCCTTTATCTTGTATCCCTATGAGCTTGAACAAAAGTTTATCTTCATTGTAGGGATGCCTAACACAAAACGGCTCACTTCCAAGCTCCCAAGGACCCCCGGGCCCTCCTCTACACCCGATGAGCCCGTCTTGAAGTTATCCCATCATCGAGAGAGATATGATCGATCGAAAACAAAACCATTTTGGAACATTGTGCTACCTTGAGTAGGGACTTGTGGAGAGCCTTGGGATTGCAAGTCAAGTAAGGGAATGGCCATCAAAGAATTGTTGGGACAAGCTTTTTGCCATAAACGAGCCAACCTTTCGTCAATTAACCTTGGAGGTTTTGAGTACAATTGAGGCACAACAAGATGGAGATTCCGTATGGAATAGGAAAATTCTCACCATCCATTTTCAAGCTTTTGGAAGGAAGCGTACTATGCACCACTTGGATTTTGCCAAGTACTTGGGCATTTATGATGATGAGTTTATCAACTCCATACCCGGTAAACGTCTTAAGCTTGATCTCCCAAGTGGGGTGAGTCGAAGCAACTATTGGGCGACTTTTGGCGGGTGATGATCAAACACGAAGGCTTCGTGCATGATTGACCCGGCACACGATTCATTCATGCTTTGATTGCTTGATCCATTTGGGGCCGGACTGATAGCAAGGGAGTTATCACTCAAGCCGATATTTATGCGATGTATGGCATCTTCGAGCAATGCCCTACTCACTTTGGCCACCTTGTCGCCGAAGCATTTCTTCACCAGGGCTCGTATACACGATTGGGAGCTATATTTATTGGGCCCTATATGACTAGATTGATCCGTCGCATAGGTTTACTTAAGCAGATGCGAGGCATGACCGTTGTAGAAGGTACAGTACCCCTCGGACCAACCCACATACGGGCGATTGGCTTGGTGATCACACGTGGCAGACCCACACGCCACCAGGTTAGTGGTGAGTCTAGTCGATGACGATCGAGCACACGAGTTAGACCCTGAGGGCGCACCTGCTCCTACCCCCGGTGCTACATCTTTACCCCGACTCGCCATGAGGCCCGAGGGGATTGAGGGCGACGCTCAGTCTGTCGGCCGAGGCGATGTGAGATTCGTGGCCGGCTTTACCGGATCATTGAGGGGACAGCGCCGGCTCGAGGCGGATCTTCACCGTTTCATCACCTCCTACTCTGGTTCATCCCCACACACTGTAGCCACCTCTTCTACCGCCATGCCACCATCACCAGCACTAGATTGTGATGAGTAGCAACTTGTTGGAGTTTGGACAAATATTGTTTACTTTTGCTTGCTTTGTTTTTGTATTTTTGTTAAGTTGGCATGGTTCTACCCTATCGACTTGTGTTGTCGAACTTTAGTTTATTTTTCATCTTTGTGTTTTTTTGTTGACTACTCTCTAGTTTTTCCCCTTGTGCTTGTATTTTTTTAAATCTTTGTGGAATGATGATGTCCCCTTTTATGCCTCGCGAGGCATTAAGGGACATGTATTGCTCACCACACATTTTCTCACGTCCCTACCTCACTCACGAGCACAAGTTGAGCAGGGAGTTCGTTTTCATCCTCCTTTATTTTTGCATTGCTTCATCTTGCATGTTTTTCATGATTAGTGTACATTGAGGGAAATGTACAACACTAAGTGTGGGGATGGGTGTATTTCATGTTTTAGGATCATTTGCTACATGCTAGTGTTACCTATGATGGATTTGTTCATTCTTGTAAGATTCTTTTAGCTTGGACTAATGATTGATGTGAGTTACTTGTTTCTATGCTTTATTGAATCCTGTTTTACCCCTAGTATTGTCATGTGCACTGAATTTTTTGTCGATGCCCTGGGAATAGCCAATGTGACTACTCTCTAACTCTCTTGTATGCGTAACACACTACTTTGAGTACATGGCCTTAGAACACTAAGTTCTTTCCTTCAATGGACTCTTAAGAACTTCTAAGTCTTGTTGAGCTAATCCTAGTTTTGTGTCATGTAGACTACTCTGAAGATGTGATCTAGGGTGAATGTGAAAAAAAAAATTGAAAAAAATGAAATGAATGAAAAAGAAAAGAAAAAAAAAAGAGAAAAAAAATGAGTCTATGTCAGTATTCCTCTGCTTCTAAAGCATGAATGCGTCTATATAGACTGTAATCGAGTAGTTGGGTGGCTCTTGTGCCTAACCAGTATGTGCACCCTCCAGAAAGATTTCAAAATGATGTTGGTGCAGTCTACGTTAGTCGGACTTGAGAAAGAAATGAATGATGTAATGAAAATAAAACCTAGTGATCTTTTTTAGTAACTACCAAAAGTTTTGAGTAGAAAGTGGACTTAGTTTCAAGGTATAGAATTAGAAGGATCTTATTTGGCCATTGATGTAGCACTTAGTAGTTTAAGACTTAGTATTCTTTTGTAAGTGGAGTGATTAGCATCTAGAGTCTGTATCGATTGAAGTCCTTAGGCTAGACCCGGATCGGGGCATATGAGATATAAGATTCACTTACACGCACGGACATATAAAGGGGTACGGCAGGGATATTTTTTTATTATGCTTATTGACTATGACTCAACATCTATGTATTATTGTCCATTGCTTTTGGAGTCTTATATTTACTTGATGCCAGAGGTAGTGCATTTAGCCACTTCTCAGTCTCTTTGTTTTTCATGAGTTGTTTGCTTGGTGACAAGCAATGCTTAAGTGTGGGGATATTTGATAAGTGTCTAAATGTAGATGTTTTCATGCATATATCATATTCACTTTGCATGTATTTTGTGAGGTTTGATGCCCATTTTGTGCTTAATCGTCTATTATTTGCTTTGTAGGGCATAAGGAAGCCATAGAGAACAAGAAGATATCATTTGGGCGAAAAAGAGAAGAAAAGAGAATTTCATACTACCCCCATACTACCCGAGTATGGGGGCCAGTATCTGATATAGCGACTGATTGATTTTAAGTGTCTGCCCAGATTTCCATACTACCTAGTATGGGGACCGTATGCAACACGTATGGATCACGAATCTAGGGTTTTTGGGTGCTATACGACCCCCATACGACCTGTATGCCTCGGGGGGATATAAATACCAACTTTTAGGTCAGAAAAAAGGACTTTTTGGCTGGCCCTTTTCTTGGCCGACATTTGGAGAGCACTTGGGAGTTTTTGGGTGACCTTGGGGAGGAGAAGAAGGGCAAGGAAGCTAGAAGATCATCCAAGCCCAAGGTCCAAGATTCTCAAGGCAAGAAGGCAACATCATTTAATGGGAGATCTACCACGATTTGAAGGATGGAGACCCGCGGCTAGAGGAAGCGTCATTTGGCACTGCTTTGGCGGAGAAAGCGTCATTCGGCACATTCTTCACCTCCTCCTTCACCATTTCATCTAGGGAGTGTCATTTATGTTTTGGTTTCATGTTTTGTTTGTTTGTATTGCTTGTTGTGGGATGATGACACACTAGACCCCCAAGGCCACCGGGTGTTGGTGAACCTTGGGGGGTATTATCATGTATGTTGGATTATAACTTGTTAATTCCATGCTTCGGTAATTTTGAGATCTAGTTAATTGTTTTCATGCTAAGTGCTACACTAAGGAGAAATCCGTAGCTCTTTTATGAGTGATGCATGTAGATGTGACTTGCTCGCATGTATTAGATCATGAATGGATTAGAAAAGGATACTTGTATCATCACGACGAGAAATTGGGTGTTTGGTAGCCCTCCATGTAGGTTTAATCCGAAGAAGAGTAGGTTTATTCCTAAGTGAGATTTCCTCGTACTTAATGCAATCGTAGGAATGTAGATTTTGAAGAAATTCCTATCTATGTTTGTATGGGATTAGGGTTCAATCGCCGAGAAATTGCGGTTGTTCTAATCTTGGAATCTCATAGTCCATTTTTACCCTTGCATCTTTAGATCATCATTCATGTTGCATGATAACCCCTCAAGGGGATCCACATCCATAGGCCTTTGCATTATATTGAATTTCTTGCTTTCTCATTGCTTGTGCTTTCTAATTTGTTCATAACCTTGTTTTAGCTTTAATTACATTTAGTAGAGTAAAATCCATCATTTGAGATCTTAGGCTAGATAATAGCTCGATAAGGAGTAATAGGAGATCCTTAGCCCCGTGGAATACGATCCTCGCGTCTTCACGCGAGGTATTACTTGGCGATCCCGTACACTTGCAGGGAAGCAATCATGAGGCATGTTTAGAGGTGTTTTCATGCCGAGAAGTATGAGATGTAATATAATAAACTAAGTGTTTATCTTGCATTAGACGTTGGCTTCTATGTGCATTTAGGTTGGCAAGCATAATTTCATATAATCCAACTTGATAATGGGAATCTTGACGTTATTTATTTTTGGAATTGTTGGAATTGTTGGATTTTACCAATCATTTAATTATGTGTTGGAGTGTGCATTTAGTTGTTATATTATTTCCCTATTATATTATTGTATAATTGACAACACCCCTTGCGTATGTCCCGCAAGTGCATGGATTTGTCGAGTAATAAAATACCAGGTGAGTGGGTATCGTATCCAGAGGGAATAGGGAGTAAAAATACTTAAGTTGTTTCTTAACTAAGCGAAATATGAATAGTGATTTGTGTGGTAAGATGTAATGCAAACAAAAGTAAAAAGACAAGAGAGAGAGCACAAGTAAAGGGGAGGTAAGACAATTGATATAAATGGAGTACTCAAATATTGATCCGCATAGGACAATTGTTTCAAGTGCAAAAACCCTTTATTATGCTTCCTAACTAATGCATTAATGAGTCATGGAGATCCTTTATTACATGGTCCCAAATCTAAGGTCAACCATGCCTAACCCTATACATGTCCCGGAGGAGGAATTGAACAATCTCTCAACCTCGCACTCGTATAGAATTGCAATGAGTTCTAGGGATTCCAAGTGATAAATCCTCTTCCTATATATAGACCTAACCCTTTGGTCCAGGCAAAAGGTCCGTAGCCATAATTAAGCCATAGATGCTAAAATCACTTCAACGCTTCACTCTATTGCACTCGCAACTAAGCCCCAGCGGAAGGTCATCCTTTAGCCCATTCACTCTATTATGACCGCAAAGAACTCGATGAGTTGGAGGTAGAATAAATCACACCGCAGGGGAAAGGGGACGCTCCGCTACTTCTCGACACACCCTCTCAACCCTCTCCAATCTAGTTTTATCTAACTCTCATGGTGTGTCAGTCACTCACAAGGGTTACCAATAAGAACACTCAACCCTAGTGTCACTCTAAGGGAGTATTCATACAGTCAATGCATTCAAGATTGGAACTCAATAAAAACATCAATTAATGAAGGCATAATAACAAGGTTCAATGAAATGAATACATCCTAGGGTTCACAATCCAAGTACCGAGTAGGGGGTTTAGCTCTCCATGGAGCTAAGTACAATCAATGACATCGAATGTAAAAGCAACGAATCCATAGAAACCCCCCTTGATAGTCATGATGATGGTCTTATGGAGAGTCCTCTACTCGTCCAAAGGTCCATTTGTCCGGCCTTGGATACACCTCGCCTGATAGGTACCGATGAAAGCTCTCCCACTAACCTTCTTCCAAACGGAACGCAATGTCACAACCGCAGAACCTCTCCCAATCCCTAGCAAATACATCTCAAAATCCTAGTAGAAGCCCTCTCTCAAGTTGGGGAAAAGATGGAGAAAAGAATTCTGAAATCAGGGTTGAAATCAGCCTTAAATAGTGGTGGAATCGGGAATCCACACGCCCATGTGAATATTTCACACGGCCCGTGTGCAACTAACGCACGGGATTGTGGAATTTCCACACGCCCATGTGGCTTCTCTAGATAACTCCTTCTTTCGCGGGCTGTGAACAGTACCTGCTACAGTATTTTACTACATTATTGCTATAGTGCCCCTACTACAGTACCGGTCTGAAAAACTCCCGAAACCATGCTTTCATCAAGGTAACGTAAACAAGCACACGTTTACGTCGTAGATCGCTTTTCTTCTTCAATGAATGGCCACGTTGTTGGAGATCTTGTTACACATGCACAAGCCGGAATACTTAGAATGTGACTGCCTCTGTGCCCCTCCAAATCATTGTGCTATCTTGAATACAAGGAGGTTGGCAAACATTCTAGCATCTTGAACCAGACTTATGTCTTCATGTTTGAACCTTCTCAAGATTTCCTCCAAATCCACCTGAATACAGATGATGACCTCAAAATCCATGATACAATACACAGCGGAAACATTTAAAAATCAAGACACAGACACGCAACACTTTATTCGCACAAAAACTAAACTACTAACTAAGAAAACAGTAAGCACTTGGGTTGTCTCCCAAGAAGCACTTGTTTTACGTCACTAAGCTTGACGTACCTTGTCTTACCTCACGGGGGTTCATAGATGAAAGTTGCCCTCTTACCCATAGCTTGAAAGCATGATGAATAGAGTCTCTTAAAGGTAGAGGGAGAGTTATCGGGCTTGTGATCACCTAGTAATGGTTCATCCAACTTGTTCGGTGCATGCACATCTCCAACAGCCTTGGAGCGTTTCCAATGGCGTCTCCTCGGCCTTTTCATCTTTCGAAGCACCTTCTTTAGGATCCCCAGAGTAGACTTTACTTCTTCCGTCGAGCCAAGCATCATTACTTTTTCATTGTCCTCCTCTTGGTCGAACAAACCCTTGTATTGGTCTTGATTGAACATTTCTTTTATATATTTATCAACAATCTCATCAGTTGTGTCTAGAAAATACAAAGTGTCATCAAAATCAAGAGAATGCTACATCGCTTCAGCAAGGCGGTATGTGAGGTTGTCATCTCCAACTCTTAAAGTTAGCTGCCCGCCATCCATGTCAGTCAATGCCTTGAAAGTCCACAAGAACGGCCTCCCAACCAAGTATCAAGGGTACATCCGCATCCTCATCGACGTCTAGTACCACAAAATCAACAGGAAATATGTACTTGTCCACCTTGATAAGCGCATCTTCGATGATACCCCTCAGATGTCTCACCGTTTGGTCAACCAATTGCAAAGTCATCCAAGTGGGCCTAGACTCACCGAAGCCTAGCTTCTAAATGAAGGTGTATGGCATGACATTGATAGTGTCCCCTGAGTTTGCCAATGCCATTTCTTCACATAAATTGCCAATGTTACACGGAATGACGAAGCTTCCCGGATCTTTCTTTTTATTCAGCATGTTCTTTTGCAAAACCACCGAGCAAGAAGCGTCTAAGATCACTGAAGCACTCTCCTCTAACTTCCTCTTCTTAGTCAACAAGTCATTCAAAAATTTTGCATACTTAGGCATTTGAGATAATGCCTCAAAAAAAGGAATATTGATGTGGAGTTGCTTGAACAAGCTCAGGAACTTATTGTACTATTCATCTGCTTGGTCATTCTTCAACCTAGAGGGATAAGGGATTCTTGGCTTTAAAGGTGAGGGTGCCACCTCCTTCTCTTTGCTTGTTCCCTCTTCAACCTCTATAACCTCGGGTGCATGTTCATTGGGCTTCTCACTCGGAAACCTACCTTCAACCTTACGACTATTTCTAAAAGTGGTCGACTTCACATGCTCTCTAGGATTGGTCTCGGTATTACTTGGCAAGCTTCCTTGTGATCTCTCCGATAGAGACTTCTCAATCTGCCCCACTTGATTCTCAAGGTTGTGCAAAGGAGTGGTGTGGTTGCGAAGTGTAGCCTCAATTGATTGAAACCTTGTATCCGATGATTGTACAAATCTTGTCAAGGCCTTCTACAAATCGGTCATTTGAGTCTTCAAACCAAAAACGTGATTCTCCATGTTTGGGGCTTGTTGTTGTTGGAAACCAGATATCCCATGGCCTTTTGTGGACCTTGGTTACTCCACAAGAAATTTGGGATGATTCTTCCAACCTGGATTGTAGGTGTTGCTATATGGATGCCCTTGATTCCTCATCGCATTACCCAGAAAATCAACATTCTCAATTGAAGATGAATCACCAATAGAGATTGGGTAATCGGAGGGAGCATGCCCTCCACCACACCCGGTGCAAGTAGTCATGGCCGCCACTCTATTCGAAGTTAGAACATCTAACTCCTTACTCAATGATTCCACTTGAGCCGCCAATGAAGTTACTGCATCTATCTCATGAAGCCCGGCCACTATCTTATTCTCCCTAGCATTCCATTGGTAGCTATTTAACCCAGTTTCTTTAATTAGTTAACGGGCCTCACCGAGGGTCTTGCTACCTAAGGTACCTCCTGCTACCTCATCCAAGAGTTGCCTTGTGCTCGGATTCAACCTGCTATAAAAGGTATAAATACTCATCCACTCTAGGAATCTGTGTTGTGGGCACTTTCATAGGAGCTCCTTGAACCTTTCCCACGTCTCAAATGGAGACTCCAATTCTGACTGTACAAAGGACAAGATCTCATTCCTAAGCTTTGTAGATTTTCCGGGAGGAAAATAACGGGCAAGAAAATCTTCTACCATCTCCTCCCATGTGGTAATTGATGCTTTAGGAAATGAGTGTAGCCATTGCTTCGCTCTCGCCTTTAAGGAAAATGGGAAGGCTCTCAACTTGATGGCATCATCCATCACACCTTTTATCTTGAGCATATCACAGACCTCGAGAAAGTTCTCTATATAACTGTTTGGATCCTCATCGGCCAAACCATTGAACTGTGTGGATTGCTGCAACATATGGATGAATGCCGGCTTCAACTCGAAGTTCTGAGCTGTAATCGGGTGACACACAATACTCGATTTTGTCGCTAATACAGACGGTCTGGCAGAATTTGACAATGTCCTCTGCTGCTCATTTTGTTTCGCCATATTATCCAATCCTTCAACTTGCAAATCAGCTAGATTAGACTATTGCTCCACAGGTTCTTTCCCTTTTCTTCTATGTGTACGTTCGAGCTCGGGATTTCCTTCAAGCAATACTGAGGGGTTCCCTCGGGTCATGAACCTGGAGCTGCACAAAAAGAAAGAAAACAAATAAGAATGATTGTAGAAAAGAAGATGTGAAATAGAATGAATAAATGAATAGCTAAGAAAACAAAGTGCAAAGTATCTCTAAATGCCTATTCCCCGGCAATTAAGCCAAAAACTAGACAACGCCCTTGCGTATGCCCCGCAAGTGCACGGGTTTATCGAGTAATAAAATCCCAGGTGAGTGTTTATCGTATCCACAGGGAATAGAGAGTAAAAATACTTAAGATGTTTCTTATCTAAGTGAAATATGAATAGTGATTTGTGTGGTAAGATGTAATACAAACAAAAGTAAAAGAGGCAAAAGAGAGAGCACAAGTAAAGGGAAGGTAAGGCAATTGATATAAATGGAGTACTCGGATATTGATCCACCTAGGACAATTGTTTCAAGTGCAAAAACCCTTTATTATGCTTCCTAACTAATGCATTAATGAGTCGTGGAGATCCTTTAATACCTAGTCCCAAATCTAAGGTCAACCATGCCTAACCCTATACATGTCCCGGAGGAGAAATTGAACAATCTCTCAACCTCACACTCATATAGAATTGCAATGAGTTCTAGGGATTCCAAGTGATAAATCCTCTTCCTGTATGTAGACCTAACCCTTTGGTCCAGGCGAAAGGTCCGTAGCCACAATTAAGCCCTAGATGCTAAAATCACTTCAACGCTTCACTCCATTGCACTCGCAACTAAGCCTCAGTGGAAGGTCATCCCTTAGCCCATTCACTCTATTATGACCGCAAAGAACTCAAGGAATTAGAGGTAGAATAAATCACATGGGAGGGGAAAGGGGACGCTCCGCTACCTCACGACTCACACTCTCAACTCTCTCCAATCTAGCTTTGTCTAACTCTTGTGGTGTCTCACTCACTCACAAGGGTTACCAATAAGAACCCTTAACCCTAGTATCAATCTAAGGAAGTATTCATACAATCAATGCATTAAAGATTGGAACTCAATAAAAACATCAATTAATGAAAGCAAAATAACAAGGTTTAATGAAATGAATACATCCTAGGGTTCAAAATACAAGTACCTACTAGGGTGTTTAGCTCTCCATGGAGCTAAGTATAATTAATGAAATTGAATGTAAAAGTAATGAATCCATAGAAAACCCACTCGATAGTCGTGACGATGGTCTTGTGGAGAGTCCTCTACTCATCCAAAGGTCCCTTTGTCCAGCCTATTATACACCTCGCCAGATCAGTGTTGACGAAATCTCTCCCACTAACCTTCTTCCAAATGGAGCACGATGTCGGAGCCATAGAACCTCTCCCAATCCCTAGCCAATACCTCTCAATACCCTAGCAGTAGCCCTCTCTCAAGTTGGGGAAAAGATGGAGAAAAAAATTCTAAAATAGGGCCTGAAATCGGCCTTAAATAGGGCTGGAATCAGGAATCCACACGCCCATGTGAATATTTCACACAGCCCGCGTGAAATTAACGCACGGGCTTGTGGAATTTCTATACGCCCATATTGTTTCTCTGCATTACTCCTTCTTTGGCGAGCCATGAACAGTATGATAAGTGCTTGTGCGATATGAAGGCGAAGCGTTCATTCCTTATGTTGAGCATTACTTTTCTCAGGTTTTTACATTAATATGTGTGTTTTTATGTTACTTTTACGCAGGTAGGGCTGTGAGGCCGAGTATGAAGAAAATAGGCCAATGTGGATAATAATGCACTTATTTTGAAGGAGATCTTCTTAAAGTTCAAACACGAAGACATAGGACAGCTGTGAGATGCTAGAGTGTGTGCCAACCTCCTCGTATTCGAGTGAGCACATCCATTTGAAGGGGCACAAAGGCAGTCACACTCGAGCATTCCGACCAATGCATATAAGAACAAGAGCTCCACTAACATGTATATCATTGAAGAAGCAAGTGATTCAAGACGTGAACGTGTGCCCGTTTGCGTTACCCCGATGAAAGTATGGAATTGGGAAGTTATTCAGGTCGAAGACTGTAGCAGAGCACTGTAGTAACACTGTAGCAATTACTATAACAGTACTGTTCATAGCTGGCCGAGAAATCAGAGATACAGAGAATCCACACGGGCGTGTGAAAATTATCCATGCCCGTGTGGAAATTCTGCACGGGCGCGTGTAGCGTCCATGCCCGTGGAGTTGCCTGTTTACAGCACTATTTAAAGCCGATTCAACCCCGATTTTGGTATTCTTTTCTCCATCTTTTACCCAACTTAAGAGAGGGCTTCGGCTAGGGGTTTGAGGGGTATTGGCCAAGGTTTTTGAGAAGTTCTATGACTCCGACATCGTCATTCCTGAGGAAGAAGGTTGGTAGGGGAGCTTTCGTCGAGGCGTATCCTATACCGAACGAGGGAATCCTTGGACGATGAGTAGAGGACTCTCCGCAAGACCATCGACACGACCATCGAGGGGGTTTCTTTATGGATTCATTGCTTTTACATTCGATTTCTTTGATTGTACTTAGCTCCATGGAGTGCTAAACCCCTAGTGGGTACTTGGGTGATTGTGAACCCTAGGATGTATTCGTTTCTTTGAACTTCTTTATTATGCTTTCAATAAATTGATGTTTATTGTGAGTTCCAACCTTGAATGCTTGATTGTATGAACATTTACCCTAGAGTGACACTAGGGTTGAGAGTTCTTGTTGGTAACCTTGTGAGTGAGTGACACACCACGAGTGTTAGACAATGCTAGGTTGGAGAGGGTTGAGAGGGTGAGTCGAGAGTGCAGGGAGCATCCCCTTTCCCTCCGACGTGATAGATTCTACCTCCATTCTTTGAGTTCTTTGCGTCCCATAATAGAGTGAATGGTCTAAGGGATGAACCTCCGGGCGGGCCTAGTTGCTTGCGTGCAATGGAGTGAAGCATTGAGGGATCTTAGTATCTAGGGCTTAATTGTGGCTAGGGGACCTTCCACTGGACCAAAGAGTTAGGTCTATAATTAGGAAGCGATTTATCACTTGGAATCCCTAGAGCACATTGCAACTTTATTCGAGTGCGAGGTTGAGAGGTTATTTAATCTCTTCTCCGGGACATGAATAGAGTTAGGCATAGTTGACCTTAGATTTGGGACTATGTATGTAAGGATCTCCACGACTCACCATTGCATTTATTAAGAAGCATAATAGAGAGTTCTTGCACTTGAAACAATTTTTCCTAGGTGAAGCATCATCCGAGTACCCCATCTTTATCGATTGCCTTGCCTCCTCCTTACTTTTGCTCTCTTACTTGTTGCTTTTAATTGTTGAGAATTGAATCATTATCATACTTATCATTGTTGATACTCCACATAGCTAAGAATTGAATTAAGTGTCTTTACTCCCTACTCCCTATGGATTCGACCCCGCTCACCCGGGATTATTACTTCAACAAACCCGTGCACTTACGGGATATACGCAAGGGGACCTTGTCAAGTTTTTGGCGCCGTTGCTGCGGAGCTAGGCGTTTAGAGATACTTTGCACTTTGTTTTCTTATCTATTTTACCACACACTCTAATTCATATCTTCCTATTCTATCATCATTCTGATTTTCTTTTTCTTTATTTTTGGTGCAGCTCCAGGTTATATCCCGAGGGAATCCATCAATATTGATTGAAGGAGACCCTGAGCTTGAACGTATCCTTAGAAGAAAAGGGAAAGAACCTCTGCAAGAATAGCATAATCCAGCTGATTTGGAAGTAGAAGGATATGAAAATATGGCAGAACAAAATGAGCAACAACGAACACTATCCGATTATGCCAGACCTTCATTGTTGGGGACATAATCGAGTATTGTGCGTCCCCCAATTATAGCTCAGAACTTCGAGCTAAAGCCGGCATTCATCCATATGCTGCAGCAGTCCGCACAATTCAATAGTTTGGCCGATGAGGATCCCAAAGCAGGTCACATAGAGAGCTTCCTCGAGGTGTGAGACATGTTGAAGATAAATGGTGTGACGGATGATGCCATCAAGTTGAGAGCCTTCCCATTTTCCTTAAAGGGGAAAGCAAAGCAGTGGCTACACTCATTACTTAGAGCATCAATCAGTACATGGGAGGAGATGATAGAAGCTTTTCTAGCCCGTTATTTCCCTCTCGGAAAATCAGCAAAGCTTAGGAATGAGATCTCATCCTTTGTGCAGTTGGAATTGGAGTCTCTATTTGAGACAAGGGAAAGGTTCAAGGAACTCCTACGCAAGTGTCTGCAACATGGATTCCCGGAGTGGATGATTGTTCAAACCTTCTACAATGGTTTGAACCCGAGTACAAGGCAACTCTTGGATGCGGCGACAGAAGGTACCTTAGGCAGCAAGACCCCCGATGAGGCTCGTCAATTGATTGAGGAAATGGGGTTAAATAGCTACCAGTGGAACACTAGGGAGAAGAAAAAGGTGGCCGGTCTCCATGAAATTGATGCGGTAACTTCATTGGCGGCCCAAGTGGAGAGTTTGAGTAAGAAGCTAGATCTTATAACTTCGAATAGAGTTGCGGCCATGACCAATTGCACCAGTTGTGGTGGAGGACATGCTCCCTCCGATTGTCCAATCGTCATTGGTGATGTTTCTTCAATTGAGAATGTTGACTTTGTAGGTAATGGAATGAGACCTCAAGGGAATTCATACAGCAACACCTACAATTCAGGTTGGAAGAATCATCCCAACTTTTCATGGAGTAATCAAGGACCACAGAAGACCATGGGGCCATCGGGTTTCCAACAACAACAACAACAAACCCCTCAAGTGGAAAACAGAATTTCAGGCTTGGAAACCCGAATGACAGATTTGGAGAAGCACTTGGCTAGATTTGTTCAATAGGCAAATACAAGGTTTGAATCAGTCGAGGCTACACTTCGCAATCACACCGCCATCTTGCACAATCTTGAAAATCAAGTGGGGCAAATTGCGAAGTCTCTCTCCGAAAGGACACATGGAAGTTTACCAAGCAACACGGAAACCAACCCTAGAGAACATGTGAAGGCGATCACTTTGAGAAGTGGTCATGAGGTTGAAGGGAGGCTTCTGAGTGAGAAGCCGAAAGAACACGCACCCGAGGTTGTAGAGGTTGAGGAGGGAGCAAACAAAGAGAAAGAGGTGGCAACCCCACCTTTAAAGCCAAGAATCCCTTATCCCTCTAGATTGAAGAATGGCTAAGGGGATGAACAGTATAAGAAGTTCCCGAGGTTTGTTCAAGCAACTCCACATCAACATTCCTTTTTGTTGAGGCATTGGCTCAAATGCCTAAGTATGTGAAGTTCCCCGAAAAGACCTATTGACCAACAAGAGGAAATTAGAGGAGAGTGCTTCGGGTGGTGCTTGATGCTTCATGCTCGCGGTGTTGCAAAAAGAACATGCCGAACAAGAAGAAAGACCCGGGTAGCTTCATCATTCCGTGTAACATCGGCAACTTAGGTGAGGAAATGGCATTGGCAGATTCAGGGGCGAGCATCAACGTCATGCCATATACTTTCTTCCAAAAGCTAGGCTTGGGTGAGCCTAGGCCTACTCGGATGACTTTACAATTGGCGGACTGAATGGTGCGACATCCGAGAGGCATCATTGAGAACGTGCTTGTCAAGGTGGACAAGTACATTTTTCCAGTTGACTTCGTAGTGCTAGATGTCGATGAGGATGCAGATGTATCTTTGATACTTGGGAGACCGTTCTTGCGGACTTCCAAAGCATTGATTGACATGGACGGAGGGGAGCTCACTTTGAGAATTGGAGATGATAAGCTCACATACCACCTTGCTGAAGCCATGCGGCATTCTCTTGATTTTGATGATACTCTATACTTTCTAGACACTCATCGATGAAATTGTTGATGAATATATGCGAGGAAATGTTCAACCCGGATCCGTATGAAGGATTGTTCGACCAAGAGGAGAGCAATGAAGAAGTAATGATGCTTGGTTCGACTGAAGAAGTAACATTTACCCCGGGGATCTTGAAGAAGGTGCTCCGAAAAATGAAGAGGGCTCGAAGACGCCACCGAAAATGCTCCAAGATTGTTGGAGACGTACATGAGCCAAGGAAGTTGGACGAACCATTGCTAGGTGGTCCGAAGGCCGAGAGTACACCCTCTATCCTCAAGAGACTTTGCTCATCATGCTTCCAAGCCATGGGTAAGAGGGCAACCTTCATTCATGGACCCCCGTGAGGTAAGAAAGATACGTCAAGCTTAGTGACATTAAACAAGCGCTTCTTGGGAGGAAACCCAAGTGTTTACTATTTTTCTATCTTCTTAGTTTAATTTATTTGCATGAATAAATTGTTAAGTGTTGGTGTCTCGATTTTTAAGTGCTTGTGCTATGATTTTGTTGTGGGATTTTTAAAAGTACTCATTGTGTGTTTTGTTGAGAGTTGGCGAAGTTTGGTCGTTTGAGTTCTATTTAGTGTTTTTATTTGGTAAATTTTGCATAATATAGAAGGCTCTGAGTGTATAAACATGTTCAGAATAGTTCTGCAGAGCCTACAGGTTTTTCTAAGTCATCCAGAGAAAACACACGGGCGTGTGGAATTTCCACACGCCCGTGGGTGTATACTGCGAGCTCATCCAGAGAAGGCACAGGGCGTGTGGCTGCCCCTATGAACAACCATTCGCATGTCGCACGCCCGTGGGTAATTTTCGCACGGGCGTGTGAATTCCTGCAGAGTTGGGTGGATTTTTCCGAGAGCACACAGGGGCGTGGACTCGCCCCTGTGGGAAACCTTGTGACCCACGCACGGGCATGGGTAATTTCCGCACGCCCGTGTGAGGCTCTACAGAGGAGTTCTCTTCATCCCGAGAAGACACAGGGGCGTGCGGCTGCCCCTTTGAGTTGGGCATGTGTAAGTCCACGCCTGTGCGGAATTTCCGCACGGGCGTGTATACATATTTTTCTCGGATATCCAGCAAGGCCACAGGGGCATGCATCCACCCTTGTGAACCCTTCGTTTGAAGGCGCACGGGTGTGGACGACTCCCGCACGCCAGTGTGGAGTTCCAGGATTTAAAGAACCATCTGCTCTCCCAATACAAGACTCACACCCTTCCCCTCAAATAAACCTAAGCTACCCAAAGAGCATTTTTCTAATAGTCTTATCACCTGTTACTATCGTCTTCGAGCTAATTGATGTATTTTGTGGATTGTAAGGGTGTTTAAGTGCAGCTCATCGGTAAGCCTTGATTTTCGCTCTTTTTCGATTTCGTTTAAATCTAACTGGTTACTTGCGATTGAAATGGTCAAAACACATCGTTTTCTTGCTAAACTAGTTATGATTTGTTTTTCAGACGATATGGAAGTGAGATAGAGAGGTGGCATGGAGATTGGCTACAAGGACCGTGCGGCTTTCACTGCCCGTGGAAGCACACGGTCGTGCGGAATTTCCGCACGGCCGTGTGTTCTTATTTTTCTGCCGCTTGAATGAAACTGATTGATTTTCCTTTTCTAATACATATAGGTATGGCTACCAAATTGAAGAAAGCAGTTGCTAAGCGGCCTCGAAAGCCTACCGCTGAGACAGAAGTTATGGAATTCACACTCCCTGCGCATCAAGCTCGGTTTGAGCGGTTAGAGAAGCTTAAGTTTGGTCAAACGCGAATTCCGGATGTTGGGTTACCTAGGAAGGTGCAATTAGCGGATGATATGCCTGACGAGGTCGAGAAATTATTACTGGTCAATAATTGGCACAAGTTACTAAATATTCATAACCCTGCTATCTGCACACTCACTTTGGAGGTACTTGCTTCGTTTGAGTTCGACCGCTCTTATGCTCATTTTGATAGTGTCGACGCGATTCAGTTCAGAGCTTTTGGGCAGCATCACAGTATGAGTGTCACATAGTTTTCCATTAGACTTGGTCTATATGATGAAGAGTATATTGAAACTGAGGAGTATGAGAATCTCCCAATTGACATGATGGGTTTATCTCCCATTGAGGCGTATTCATTATTATGTGGAAAAGGGTGTTATGAACTAGGAGTGTCTAAGGCCTCATGTTTATCTCGACCCAGTTACAGATATCTTCACGCCATCATAAGCAGGTCAGTGAGTAGTCGCGGTGATAGCACGGGAGTCATCAACAAGCAAGAGCTTCTGTAATTGTACTCCATGGTTCGGAATGAACCGGTCCATCTGGGACACATTTTAGCGGAGTATTTGAAGCATCAAGAACAATATCCTCGATTGGGTGTCATCTTCTCGGGTCCATATATTACAAGACTCATTGTGGGGATGGGTTTGCGAGATAAAATCAGCGGAACCGAGAAAGCGATAATACCAGCTCCACTCGGGTTGGAGACAATAAGGCTCATGGGGTTGATCCGAAAATATTCAAATGTTGTTTATGTGCTAAACATACAATTTGAAGATGAAGCTGGGGCATCTCAGTCCGCTCCCGAGCCCCAACCAGTGCCGATGGAGACTGAGACACCTCCAGCGGCAGAGGAACCACCCCCCGTGCGTATATTTCCAACATCTCGAGCTCATGATCATTTTGAGAGACTAGAAAGCGCCTTGGGAGTGATATGGATAAAGGTGGCTGAGGCTCGAGCTGAGGTTGCCGAGATTAGGGCTACGCATGCCACTCAGTACACAGAGTTCATGGCACATTTTGACATATTACAGCAGATCCTAGAGCGAGACATTGCCTCATCATTTGTCCTGCAGCCGAGGACTCTTCAAGCCCCCGCTTTCTCAAGACCTCCATCCTCGACCCTCAAAGACCGGATGACCCACTATATGCTTCCACTTCAAGACAGAGCAGCAGTGGGAGCCCCGAGAGCGACTCCGATACTTGACCTTTCTTTTACTTTCATGCATTTTTACTTTATTTTATTTTTCTTATTTTTAGATTTGTTCACTCGTGAAAAGGATTTTTTTCCTTCCGAGTTTATGTTATAGTTGCATTTATCGAGTTGTATTCATTGCTTCATCTTTTTTATACACTCGAATTATTTTTTTGTTTTTTTCTTGAGCTTCACTGAACCCCCTCGTGTATGCGCGCAGATGGTCTTGTCATCTTGGGAATTGAGACTTAGTCATGGGCATGGCCAAGGTGCTTTGGCACTTGGCCGTGCGAGCTTCACAACCCGTTGAAACACTACTCCCAACGAATTAGCTTCATCGAACGCAACACTAAGAGTCAGGGGAATATTGTTTTAATTGCTTCTCCCACATCTATTTTTGAATGATATATTTTGAGTGAGCTTGCATGAGTAGATTGAGGACAATGTACAACTTAAGTGTGGGTGGGAGTTTTATAATGCGCACATCTTTTCTATTGTTCTTGATTGATATATGCTCACTTAGCCAATGGCGGTTCATCTTAGTTGCAATGATTGTATTCTTAAGTCTAGGAGAATTGTTAATATTGAATTTTTTTCATGCTCTAGTTCTTGCTTGAATTTTTAGGAATTTTTGCCCGATTTATACTTAGTGCACTACTCACTCTTTGAACTCTATTGGAAACTCATGTTTGATGTTAAAGGGACTAGTTAGGTTTACTTCTTTTGCTAAATTTTGAAAAATATATATATATATATATATAATTGTTTATTTGTGTTTGTTGGATGGAAAGAGCTACCACCTATGAAGTATGAAGCTACTCTCACAAGTCGGATACTAGTTATGCCCTAATGAGAGAAAGAGCTATCTCATAGGATGAGTGAAAGCTACCACTCGGGTAGAAAGCGCTACCAACACAAAAGTGCGAAAGCCACCTTAGCGGTCGCTTTGGAAAGGGCTACCTTAAAGGATGTGTGAAGCTACTACTATCTTTTAAAATTTTTATCACTTTTGTAGATAAATAAGTCCCTTGTACTTAGAACTTTGAGGAGTATAACTTGGGTTGTTTTGAGTGAGTTCACACACTTATACGAAATTCGGGTTTGTTGTCCTGTTTTATTCAAGTTTTTTTAGCTAGAGCATTGATTTTTTTCGTATTTAGTGTTGAAATTTTTCCTTACTTGTAGAATACTTTCTTTGTATACCTCGGTGAACCCTAAGGCCAAGCACTTTCAATATTTTTCTTCATTGATGCACGTATCGTTTTAATGTTTGCTTGAGGACAAGCAAAAGCTTAAGTGTGGTGGTGTTTGATAAGTGCTTGTGCGATATGAATGCGAAGCGTTCATTCCTTATGTTGAGCATTACCTTTCTCAGGTTTTTACATTAATATGTGTGTTTTTATGTTACTTTTACGCAGGTAGGGCTGTGAGGCTGAGTATGAAGGAAATAGGCCAATGTGGATCATAATGCACTTATTTTCGAGGAGATCTTGCTAAAGTTCAAACGTGAAGACATAGGACAGGTGTGAGATGCTAGAGTGTGTGCCAACCTCCTCGCATTCGAGTGAGCACATCCATTTGGAGGGGCACAAAGCCAGTCAACTCGAGCATTCCGACCTATGCATATAAGAACAAGAGCTCCACCAATATGTATATCATTGAAGAAACAAGTGATTCAAGACGTGTGGAAATTATCCACATGGGTGTGTGGAAATTATCCATGCCTGTGTGGAAATTCTGCACGGGTGCGTGTAGCGTCCATGCCCGTGGAGTTGCCCGATTCCAGTGCTATTTAAAGCCGATTCAGCTCCGATTTTGATATTCTTTTCTCCATCTTTTCCCCAACTTGCGAGAGAGATTCGGCTAGGGTTTTGAGGTGTATTGGCTAGGGTTTTGGAGAGGTTGTATGGCTCCGACATCGTCATTCCTGAGGAAGAAGGTTGGTAGGAGAGCTTCCATCGAGGCGTATCCTATACCGGACGAGGGAATCCTTGGATGACGAGTAGAGGACTCTCCGCAAGACCATCGACATGACCATCGAGGGAGTTTCTTTATGGATTCATTGCTTTTACATTTGATTTCTATGATTGTACTTAGCTCCATGGAGAACTAAACCCCTATTGGGTACTTGGGTGATTGTGAACACTAGGATGTATTCGTTTCTTTGAACTTCATTATTATGCTTTCAATAAATTGATGTTTATTGTGAGTTCCAACCTTGAATGCATGATTGTATGAACATTTCCCCTAGAGTGACACTAGGGTTGAGAGTTCTTGTTGGTAACCTTGTGAGTAATCGACACACCACGAGCGTTAGATAAAGCTAAGTTCGAGAGAGTTGAGAGGGTGAGTCGAGAGGTACAGGAGCGTCCCCTTTCCCCTCCGAAGTGATAGATTCTACTTCCATTCCTTGAGTTCTTTGCGGCCATAATAGAGTGAATGGTCTAAGGGATGAACCTCTGCTGGGCCCTAGTTGCGCGTGGAATGGACTGAAGCATTGAGGGTATCTTAGTATCTATGGCTTGATTGTGGCTAGGGACCTTCCGCCTGGACCAAAGGGTTAGGTCTATAATTAGGAAGTGATTTATCACTTAGAATCCCTAGAACACATTGCAACCATGCTGAAATTATCCATGACCGTGTGGAAATTCCGCACGGGCGCGTGTACCATACACGCCCGTGTAGTCGCCCGATTCCAGCCCTATTTAAAGCCGATTCAGCCCCGATTTTGGTATTCTTTTCTCCATCTTTTCCCCAACTTGTGAGAGGGCTTCGGCTAGGGTTTCGAGGGGTATTGGCCAAGGTTTTGGAGTGGTTCTACGGCTCCGACATCGTGATTCCATTAGGAAGAAGGTTGGTAGGGGAGCTTCGATCGAGGCGTATCCTATACCGGACGAAGGAATCCTTGGACAACGAGTAGAGGACTTTCCACAAGACCATCGACATGATCATTGAGGGGGTTTCTTTACCGATTCATTGCTTTTACATTCAATTTCTTTGATTGTACTTAGCTCTATGGAGAGCTAAACCCCTAGTGTGTACTTGGGTGATTGTGAACCCTAGGATGTATTCGTTTCTTTGAACTTCTTTATTATGCTTTCAATAAATTGATGTTTATTGTGAGTTCCAACCTTGAATGCTTGATTGTATGAACATTTTCCCTAGAGTGGCACAATGGTTGAGAGTTCTTGTTGGTAACCTTGTGAGTGAGTTACACACCACGAGCGTTAGACAAAGCTATGTTGGAGAGGGTTGAGAGGGTGATTCGAGAGGTACAGGAGCATCCCCTTTCCCTTCCGACGTGATAGATTCTACCTCCGTTCCTCGAGTTCTTTGCGGCCTGACAAGGTCCCCTTGCTTATATCCCGCAAGTGCACGGGCTTGTCGAAGTAATAATCCCGGGTGAGCGGGGTCGAATCCATGTGAGTAGAGAGTGGAAATACTTAATTTTGATTCTTAGCTATGTGGAATATCAATAGTGATAAGTGTGAAATTGATTCAATTCTCAACAATAAAAACAACAAGTGAAAGAGCAAAAGTAAGAAGAGGGTAAGGCAATCGATAAAGAATGGGGTACTCGGATAATGCTTCACCTAGGATGATCGCTTCAAGTGCAAGAACTCTCTATTATGCTTCTTAATCAATGCAATGGTGAGTCGTGGAAATCCTTACATACATAGTCCCAAATCTAAGGTCAACTATGCCTAACTCTATACATGTCCCAGAGGAGAAATCGAACAATCTCAACACCTCGCACTCGCATAGAGTTGCGATGAGCTCTAGGAATTCCAAGTGATAAATCTCTTCCTAAATATAGACCTACCCCTTTGGTCCAGATGGAAGGTCCCTAGCCACAATTAAGCCCTAGATACTAAGATCCTCTCAACGCTTCACTCCATTGCACGCGCAACTAGGCCACAGCGGAGGTTCATCCCTTAGACCATTCACTCCATTATGGCCGCAAAGAACTCGAGGAATGCGTGTAGAATCTATCACGCCAAAGGGAAAGGGGACGCCCCTGCATTTCTTGACTCACCCTCTCAACCCCTCTCCAACCTAGCTTTTGTCTAACGCTAGTGGTGTGTCACTCACTCACAAGGTTAACAACAAGAACTCTCAACCCTAGTGTCACTCTAGGGGAAATGTTCATACAATCAAGCATTCAAGGTTGGAACTCACAATAAACATTAATTTATTGAAAGCATAATAAAGAAGTTCAATGAAACAAATACGTCCTAGGGTTCGCAATCATCCAAGTACCCACTAGGGGTTTAGCTCTCCATGGAGCTTAATACAATCAAAGAAATCGAATGTAAAAGTAATGAATCCATAAAGAAACCCCCTCGATGGTCGTGTCGATGGTCTTGTGGAGAGTCCTCTACTCGTCGTCCAAAGATTCCTTCGTCCGGTATAGGATATGCCTCGATCGAAGCTCCCCTACCAACCTTCTTCCTAATGGAATCACGATGTCGGAGCCTTAGAACTTCTCCAAATCCTTGGCCAATACCCCTCTAAACCCTAGCCGAAGTCCTCTCACAAGTTGGGGAAAAGATGGAGAAAAGAATACCAAAATCGGGGCTGAATCGGCTTTAAATAGGGCTGGAATCGGGCAACTCCACGGGCGTGGACGATACACGCGCCCGTGAGGAATTTCCACACACCCGTGTGGATTCTCTGTTTCTCTAATTTCTTCGACCTGATTAACTTCCCAATTCCATACTTTCATCGGGGTAACGCAAACGGGCACACGTTCACGTCGTGAATCACTTGCTTCTTGCTTCTTCAATGATGTACATGTTGGTGGGGCTCTTGTTCTTATATGCATAAGTCAGAATGCTCGAGCGTGACTGCCTTTGTGCCCCTCCAAATAGATGTGCTCACTCGAATGCGAGGAGGTTGGCACACACTCTAGCATCTCACACCTGACCTATGTATTCGCGTTTGAACCTTAACAAGAACTCCTCCAAAATAGGTGCCTTATGATCCACATTGGCCCATTTCCTTAATAGTCGGCATCACAAGCCTACCTGCGTAAAAGTAACATAAAACACACATATTAATGTAGAAAACCGAGGAAAGTAATACTCAACATAAGGAATGAACGCTTCGCATTCATATCGCACAAGCACTTATCACGGCGAGAATAGAGTGAATGGTCTAAGGGATGAACCTCCGCTGGGGCCTAGTTGTGCATGCAATGGAGTGAAGCGTTGAGATGATCTTAGTATCTAGGGCTTAAATGTGGCTAGGGACCTTCCGCCTGGACCAAAGGGTTAGGTCTAAATCTAGGAAGAGATTTATCACTTGGAATCCCTAGAGCTCATTGCAACTTTATGCGAGTGCTAGGTGTTGAGATTGTTCGATTTCTCCTCCGGGACATGTATAGAGTTAGGCATAGTTGACCTTAGATTAGGGACTATGTATCTAAGGATTTCCACGACTCACCATGGCATTGATTAGGAAGCATAATAGAGAGTTCTTGCAGTTGAAGTGATTATCCTAGGTGAAGCATCATCCGAGTACCCCATCTTTATCGATTGCCTTGCCTCCTCCTTACTTTTTGCTCTCTTACTTGTTGCTTTTTAATTTCTCGAGAATTGAATCATTACCACACTTATCATTGTTGATACTCCACATAGCTAAGAATCGAATTAAGTGTCTTTACTCCCTACTCCCTCGTGGATTCGACCCCCGCTCACCCCGGGATTATTACTTCGACAAACCCGTGCACTTGCGGGATATACGCAAAGGGACCTTGTCAGCAACTTTATTCGAGTGCGAGGTTGAGAGGTTATTTAATCTCTCCTTTGGGACATGAATAGAGTTAGGCATATTTGACCTTAGATTTGGGACTATGTATGTAAGGATTTCCACGACTCACCATTGCATTGATTAGGAAGCATAATAGAGAGTTCTTGCACTTGAAGTGATTATCCTAGGTGAAGCATCATCCGAGTACCCCGTCTTTATCGATTGCCTTGCCTCCTCCTTACTTTTGCTCTCTTACTTGTTGCTATTAATTTCTGAGAATTGAATCATTACCACACTTATCATTGTTGATACTGCACATAGCTAAGAATCGAATTAAGTGTCTTTACTCCCTACTACCTGTGGATTCGACCCCGCTCACCCGGGATTATTACTTTGACAAACCTGTCCACTTGCATGATATACGCAAGGGGAACTTGTCACAGTACTTAATACAGTATTTTGCTACATTGTTGCTACAATGCCCTGCTACAGTACCGGCCCGAAACACTTCCGAAACCATGCTTTCATCAAGGTAACGTAAATGGGCACATGTTTACGTTGTAGATCGCTTTTCTTCTTCAATGAAAGGCCGTGTTGTTGGAGATCTTGTTACACATGCACAAGCCCGAATACTTAGAATGTGACTGCCTCTGTGCCCCTCCAAATCATTATGCTATCTTGAATATAAGGAGGTTGGCAAACATTCTGGTATCTTGAACCAGACTTATGTCTTCGTGTTTGAACCTTCTCAAGATTTCCTCCAAATGGTGCACTCAGGATCTACATTGGCTTCTTTCTCTAACATTCGGCTTCACAACCATATATGCATGAAAGTAACATAAATACACACATATTAGCGTTAAAACCTGATAAAAGTAATGCTCATCATAAGGAAAGAACACTTCATATTCTTATTACACAAGCACTTAATCAATTATATTAAGTTGTGAAATATTTTTGTAACTTCATTGGTTTATTTTTATCTTCTCTGAATTAGGTTTTGAGGGCTTTTAGACTAATGGGATTCATACAGTTTGGGTCTGCTTCAGTTTGTCCACTCGCCGGGTCTAATCGAGCCGGGTTCGGGGTGTGACAAATTAAGGGAACAATTGGTGAGAGAAGCTCACTTTAAGTTAGACAAAAGGCTTAGACCTTGCTTGTGCAAAATTCTGTTCTGTGTCTCACTGAGGTGGGCCGGTCTCTCACAAAAAAAGTAGTCAAAACCTAAAGTTTTAAACTGAGGTAGTCAAAATCAAGGTAGTCAAAACCTAAAGCTTAATATTTTAATATTTTTTAATTGAAAGTTTCTTAATTTTAATTTATTTAATTTATATGTAATGAGACCTCCATTTTAAAAATGATATATGGCTTTCTTTATTTGATATATTACATGTATTTTGTTTTAAAAAAATAAGGAAAAGAGTTTTGAGATTTGTGGCAATAGAATTCTCCAATGTGTATGTACCAGATTGCAAATACCTGCTTTCTTAACCTCTCTATTAACTTAGTTTCTCGCTTTTCCTCTCCTAAAACCTGCTGAGACACTAGAAACCATGAGAACGCTTCTCCTAAAATCTCCTCGAAAACCACCTCTGAAACCTCAAGATCCCACCTCCGTAACCTTTGCAGCAACCTCCTAGGCAAAGGTTGTTGGCTCCTCGTCTTCCTATTTTGAGAACCTGCTCCATCTTTAAAAACCCCACTTTGACAGGCTGAAGAACTCCATTAAAAGTAGCATCACTATTGGTCGAGATCAATGGCTTTCCGCCAGAGAGTCCATGCAAAACCCCCTCTACGCTAAATTTCTCGGCAAATTACTTCCTCTTGATCAAGCAAAACAAGCCCTCTCTAAGGCTTGGAACTCTTTTGGGAAGTTCTTTGTCACTAACCTTCCTAGTTATTTCTATTTGATTCATTGTAAAACTCTGGATATGCCGGCCAAGCTCCTTTGGGAGGGTCCTTGGACCATTGATGGGCGTATCCTCCAAATTTCTGAATGGCGTGAATCCTTCCAATTAGCCTTCGAAAAACTCTCGTCGGCGGCGATATGGATACAATTACACCATGTCCCTATGGAATTATGGAGCGGCGATGTTCTTAAACCATTGCATCTCACTTTGGGAGAGTCCTTAAAATTGATGAACACACTCTGAAGTTATCACGATCTAAATATGCACGTATCTGTGTGGAAATTGACCTTGATCTTCCCCTTCAAAAGGGAACTTGGGTAAACTATGCTGATAACTCCATTTTCATTATCGCCTTATATGAAAAATTACCGGTCTTTTGCTATAGCTATGGAGTTGCCCCTTCGTCAGCAATTGTAACAAGCTCTATGCTTATCGTTAACCATCTTCCTCTTTGGAGATGCAGATGGAGGTAGATGATTAGAGTCTAGTTCTTGGCGAGGCTGACGATAGGATGGCGGACTGTAACTTGGATGGCAACCCTGACCCGAAATTTCTTCATCCCGACGGGGAAGACTCGCAAGAATTTGGCACTTGGTTAAAACCATGAAGCAGCAGAGGCCGTGGTTCCAGACGGAGCAACGGTGAAGCTTGAAACCCTAATCTGGACAGATGCGTTGGGAACGAAGGCCAGGATCCAAACACGTGGACGTGATAAGTGCTTGTGCAATATGAATGCGAAGCGTTCATTCCTTATGTTGAGCATTACTTTTCTCAGGTTTTTACACTAATATGTGTGTTTTTATGTTACTTTCGTGCAGGTAGGGTTGTGAGGCCGAGTATGAAGGAAAGAAGCCAATGTGGATCACAATGCACCGAATTTGGAGGAAATCTAGCTAAGGTCCAAACGCGAAGACATAGGTCGGATGTGAGATACTAGAGTGTGTGCCAACCTCCTCGTATTCGAGTTTGGCATATCCATTTGGAGGGGCACAAAGGCAGTCACACTCGAGCATTCCGATTTATGTACATAGAACAAGAGCTCCACCAACTTGCCTATCATTGAAGAAGCAAGTAATCCACGACGTGAACGTGTGCCCGTTTGCGTTACTTCGATGAAAGTATGGACTCGAGAAGATATTCTGGATGGCATCAGAAAGAGAATGTTCACAGTACCGGGTGAGAAAACAGGGAGTTCGAGAATCCACACGGGCATATGGAAATTATCCACGCCCGTGTGGAAATTCTGCACGGGCGTGTGAAGCATCCACGCGGCATGTCGTCGCCCGATTCCAGCCCTATTTAAAGCCAAATCAGCCCCGATTTTAGTATTTTTTTCTCAATCTTTCCCCCAACTTGAGAGAGGGCTTCGGCTAGGGTTTTGAGGGGTATTGGCCAAGGTTTTGGAGAGGTTCTACGGCTCCGGCATCGTCATTCCTTAGGAAGAATGTTGGTAGGGGAGCTTCCATTGAGGCGTATCCTATAACGGACGAGGGAATCCTTGGACGACGAGTAGATGACTTTCCACAAGACCATCGATATGATTATCGAGGGGGTTTCTTTATTGATTCATTGCTTTTACATTCTATTTCTTTGATTGTACTTAGCCCCATGGAGAGCTAAACCCCTAGTGGGTAGTTGGGTGATTGTGAACCCTAGGATGTATTCGTTTCATTGAATCTCTTTATTATGCTTTTAATTAATTGATGTTTATTGTGAGTTTCAACCTTGAATGCTTGATTGTATGAACATTTCCCCAGAGTGACACTAGGGTTGAGAGTTCTGCTGGTAACCCTTGTGAGTGAGTGACACACCACGCACTCGTTAGATAAAAGCTAGGTTGGAGAGGGTTGAGAGGGTGAGTCGAGAGGCAGGGAGCGTTCCCTTTCCCTCCGACGTGATAGATTCTACCTCTATTCCTCAAGTTCTTTGCGGCCATAATAGAGTGAATGGTCTAAGGGATAACTTCCGCTGGGCTTAGTTGCGCGTGCAACGGAGTGAAGCGTTAAGGTGATCTTAGTATCTAGGGCTTAATCGTGGTTAGGGATCTTCCAGCTGGACCGAAAGGTTAGTTCTATAATTAAGAAGAGATTTATCACTTGGAATCCCTAGAGTTCATTGTAACTCTATGCGAGTGCGAGGTTGAGAGGTTATCTAATCTCTCTTGTAGGACATGTATAGAGTTAGGCATAGTTGACCTTAGATTTTGGACTATGTAGTTAAGGATTTCCACGACTCACCATTGCATTGATTAGGAAGCATAATAGAGGGTTCTTGCACTTGAAACAATTATCCTAGGCGGAGTATTATCCGGGTACCCCAGCTTTATCGATTGCCTTACCCCCTTCTTTACTTTTGCTCTCTTAGTTGTTGTTTTTATTGTTGAGAATTAAATCATTGTCACACTTATCATCATTGATCTTTCATATAGCTAAGAATCAAATTAAGTATTTTTATTCCCTATTCCCTGTGGATTTGATACCCGCTCATCCGGGATTATTACTTCGACAAACCCGTGCACTTGCGGGTATACGCAAGGGGATCTTGTAAGTTTTTGGCGCCGTTGCCGAGGAATAGTCATTTAGAGATACTTTACACTTTGTTTTCTTAGTTATTTCACCATACATTCTATTTCCTATCTTCTTATTCTATCATCGTTCTGATTTCTTTTTCCTTTTCTTTGGGTGCAACCCTAAGTTATGACCCGAGGGAATCCCTCAACATTGATTGAAGGAGATCCTGAGCTTGAACGTACACTTAGAAGAAAAGGGAAAGAGCCTGTACAAGAACAGTCTAATCTAGTTGATTTAGAAGTAGAAGAATCTAAAAACATGGCAGAACAGAATGAGCAACAGCTGACATTATCTGATTATGACAGACCTTCAGTGTTGGGGACACAATCGAGTATTGTGCGTCCCCTGATTACAGCTCAGAACTTTGAGTTGAAGTCGGCATTCATCCACATGTTGCAGCAATCCATACAATTAAATGGTTTGGCCAATGAGGATCCAAACAGTCACATAGAGAGCTTTCTCGAGTTGTGTGATATGCTGAAGATAAATGGGGTGACGGATGATGCCATCAAATTGAGAGCCTTCCCATTTTCCCTAAAGGGGAGAGCAAAGCAGTGGCTACACTCGTTAACTAGAGCGTCAATTACCACGTGGGAGGACATGGTGGAAGCTTTTCTAGCTCGTTATTTCCCTCCTGGAAAATCAGCAAAGCTTAGGAACGAGATCTCATCCTTTGTTCAGTTGGAATTGGAGTCTCTATTCGAGATATGGGAAAGGTTCAAGGAGCTCCTGAGAAAGTGCCCGCAACACGGATTCCCGGAGTGGATGATTGTTCAAACCTTTTTCAATGGCTTGAACACGAGTACAAGGCAACTCTTGGATGCGGCAGCAGGAGGTACCTTAGGTAGCAAGATCCCGATGAGGCCCATCTGTTGAATGAAGAAATGGGGTTAAATCGCAACCAATGGAATGCTAGGGAGAAGAAATAGGTGGCCGGTCTCCATGAGATAGATGCGGTAACTTCATTGGCGGCCCAAGTGGAAAATTTGAGTAAGAAGTTAGATCTTCTAACTTCAAATACAGTGGCGGCCGTGACTAATTGCACCGGGTGTGGTGGAGGACATGCTCCCTCTGATTGCCCGATCTCTATTGGTGATGTTTCTTCGATGGAGAATGTTGATTTTGTAGGTAATGGCATGACACCTCAAGGAAACCCATATAACAATACCTACAATCCGGGTTAGAAGAATCATCCCAATTTCTCATGGAGTAATCAAGGTCCACAAAAGGCCATGGTTCCACCGGGTTTCCAACAACAACAACAAGCCCCTCAGGTGGAAAATAGAGTCTCAGGTTTGGAAACCCGAATGAGTAAGCTAGAGAAGCACTTGACTAGATTTATACAATCAGCAAATACAAGGTTTGAATCAGTCGAGTCTACACTTCGCAACTACACCGCCTCTTTGCATAACCTTGAAAATCAGGTGGGGAAAATTGCGAAGTCTCTCTCTGAAAGGCCACATGGAAGCTTGCCGAGCAATACAGAGACCAATCCTAGAGAGCACGTGAAGGCGATCACTTTGAGAAGTGGTCGTGAGGTTGAAGGTAGGCTTCCTTGTAAGAAGCCAAAAGAACACGCACCCGAGGCTATAGAGGTTGAAGAGAGAACAAGCAAGGAGAAAGAGGTGGCACCCCCACCTTTCAAGCCAAGAATCCCTTATCCCTCTAGATTGAAAAATGACCAAGGGGATAAACAGTACAAGAAGTTCCTGAGTTTGTTCAAGCAGCTCCACATTAATATTCCTTTTGTTGAGGCATTGGCCCAAATGCCTAAGTATGTGAAATTCTTGAAAGACTTGTTGATCAACAAAAGGAAGTTGGAGAAGAGTGCTTCAGTGATTTTAGATGCTTCATGCTCGGCGGTGTTGCAAAAGAACATGCCGAACAATAAGAAAGACCCGGGAAGCTTCATCATTCCGTGCAATATTGGCAATTTAGGTGAGGAAATGGCATTAGCGGATTCAGGGGCTAATATCAACGTCATGCCATACACCTTCTTTCAAAAGCAAGGCTTGGGCGAGCCTAGGCCAACTCGGATGACTTTACAACTAGCGGACCGAATAGTGCGACATTCGAGAGGCATCATTGAAGACATGCTTGTCAAGGTGGACAAGTACATTTTTCCGCTTGACATTGTAGTGCTAGATGTCGATGAGGATGCGGATGTACCCTTGATACTTGGGAGACCATTATTGCGGACTTCCAAAGCATTGATTGACATGGACGGTGGAGAGATCACATTGAGAGTTGGAGATGACAAGCTCACATACCGCCTTGCTGAAGCCATGCGGCATTCTCTTGATTTCGATGATACTTTATATTTTCTAGACACTACTGATGAGATTGTTGATGAATACATGCAGGAGATGTTCAATCCGGACCGTATGAAGGTTTGTTCAACCAAGAGGAGGATTATGAAGAAGTAATGATGCTTGGTTCGACAGAAGAAGTACCATCTATCCCGGGGATCTTCAAGAAAGTGCTCCGGAAAATGAAGAGGTCTAGGAGACACCACCGGAAACACTCCAAGGCTGTTGGAGACGTACGTGAACCGAAGAAGTTGGGCGTATCATTGTTAGGTGGTCCAAAGCCCGATAATACACCCTCTACTCTCAAGAGACTTTGCACCTCATGCTTTCAAGGCATGGGTAAGAGGGCAACTTTCATTCATGAACCTTCGTGAGGTAAGACAAGGTATGTCAAGCTTAGTGACGTTAAACAAGCGCTTCTTGGGAGGCAACCCAAGTGTTTACTGTTTTCATAGCTTTTAGTTTAGTTTGTTTGCATGAATAATTTGTTAAGTGTTGGTGTCATAATTTCTTAGATGCTTGTGCTGAGATTTCCTTGTGCACTTTGAATTTTAATCGTGTGTTTTCATGTGGAATTGGCGAAGTTTGGTCGTTTGAGCTCTATTTCATGTTTTTCACTGGTAAAAATTGCATAATAGAGCAGGCTCTGAGTGTGTAAACATGTTTAGAAATCTTCTGCAAAGCTTGCAGATTTTTCTAAGTCATCCAGAGAAAACACACGGCCGTGTGGAATTTTTGCACGCCCGTGGATTTGCACTGCGAGCTAATCCAGAGAAGGCACAGGGGCGTGCGGCTGCCCCTGTAAACGACCATGCGATTGTCACACATCTATGCCCGTGCGGAATTTCCGCACGGGCGTGTATAACACTTGGTATTTTTCTCGGGTGTCCAGAGAAGCCACAAGGACGTACGGTTGCCCTGTGGGTCGGGCACACGGGCGTGGGTATTTTCCGCACGCCCGTGTGAGATCATTCAAAGTTAGTTAAAGTTTTTTTTTCCCAAGAATGCCCAGGAACATCAAGGGTCGTGAGTTCTTTTTAAAGAAGAGTAGTTGCTCTCCCTCTTCATGACCTCTATTCATCTGGAAACACTATCACATCATTCCCCAATTTCATAGCACTAATTTGGTAGAATTTCTGCAAGGTTTTCTTGCCAGTTCTTCATTTTCTCATCCCATCTCATCGATAAGCCCTATTCATCATTTTCTTCGCCAATTCATAGTTTCCATCGATTAATCTAGTTAATAATGCTTTGTTTCTTCAATTAGAAAGATGATTGATGTTTAGAACGAAGTTAGATGTATTTTTTAGTTGTATTTTTGGATTTTTGAAGCGCGGCCGTGCGGTTTTTACGCCCCGTGGATCCACACGGGTGTGCGGAAATTCCACAAGACCGTGTGAATTTCTGCAGCATTATCTTATCAACTTGTTTGATCGATTTCATTTCAAATTTTGCAGATTATGGCACCTCGATCGAAGAAGCAAGCTGATAAGAGGCCGCGTGAGTCATCCCATGAGACTGAGGGTATGAAATTTGTTATTCCAGAGCATCAGTTTCGCTATGAGCGCTTGTCTAGACTCTGGTTCTGGCAGACTCGATTCCTGGATACGACTATACTGCGAGATCTACAGCAGGGAGATGAATTCGCTGATGAGGTAGAGGATCTCATTTCAGCAGGTGGTTGGCGGCAGTTATCGATGATTAGAGAGCCAGCCATCCGAGAGTTTGCACTGGAGGTGCTATCATCATTCGAGTTTGACAGATCGTACGCAAGCTTCGACAGTTTGAACTCCATTCAGTTCAGAGTATTTGGACACCACCATAGTTTGAGCATTACTCAGTTTACAGTACTACTTGGCTTGTATAAGGAGGCATTCACAGATACGGAAGAGTACGCTCAGTTACCGCCTGATTATCCTGGAACCTTGACCATGTAGAGAGCTTACAGAGTGCTATGTGGTTAGGGTCAGTACGAGCCGGGGGTGTCTAAGGCCACATGCCTTTCCCGACCTGCATATATATATATTTACATGCCATCATGAGTAGGTCGGTGAATGGCCGTGGTGATAACACTAGTGTTCTGAGCCGTCAGGAACTACTGTATTTGTACTCGATGGTGCAGCGCGTAACGATTCACTTAGGACACATCATGGCAGAGTACATCAGACATCAGGGATACTATGCTAGACTGGGAGCGATCTTCTCGGGCCCCTACATTACGAGATTAGTGCTGGGCATGGGTCTCTTGGATTCGATTCATGGAGCCGAGAAGACGAGTATACCTGCTCCTCTGAGTCTAGAGATGATGAGATTGATGGGTATGATCCGCAGGGTTCGGACAGGGGTTTTTGCTTTAGTGCTACCAGCTCCAAAGATAGCCGAGGATGAGGGTAATGAAGCTGGGGCATCTCAGCCTGCTCCTGAACCTCAGCCAGCACTGATGGAGACCGAGGCACCTCTGGTGGCAGAGGAACCACCCCACGTGTTTATGTTTTCACCATCTCGAGCTTATGATCGCTTTGAGAAGCTCGAGAGCGCTTTGGGGGTGGTACGGACTGAGGTAGCGGGGGCTCGAGCCGAGATTGCAGAGATTAGGGCTATGCAGGCCACTCAGTACACAGAGTTCATGGCACATTTCGATGTATTACAACAGATCTTAGAGCGAGACGTCACCTCATCATTTGCCCTGCGGCCGAGGACTCCTCAGGCCCCTTCAGTTCCTCCAACATCTCCATCCTCTACCCCGGCACCAGTGGACCCACCACATGTGCGTCTTCACCAGCAGCAGTTGCAGCAGCAGCATCGGAGCCTGATGGCGACACCGATATTTGACTTTTAGTTCTTTTTCTTTTATGCATTTTATTTTAGACTTGTTCACTCAGAAAGGATTCTCCTTCTGAGTTTATTTCCATTTTGCATCTTGAGTTGTATTCATTGTCTATCTTTTATAAAAACTCAAGTTATTTTGCTTTTATTGAGCTTCACTGAACCTCCTCGTGTATGCATGTAGATGGTCTTGTCTTCTTGGGAATTGAGACTTAGTCATGGGCACGGCCAAGGTGCTTAGGCACTTAGCCGTGTGAGCTTCACAACCCGTCGGAACACTATCCCCATGGAATTAGCTTCATCAAACGCAACACTAGGAGTCAGGTGAGTATTGTTTTGATTACTTCTCCCACATTTGCTTTTGAATGATATATATTTTGAGTGAGCTTCCATGTGTACATTGGGGACAATGTACAACTTAAGTGTGGGGGGGAGTTTCATAATGCACACATTCATTTCTATTGTTCCTGATTGATATATGCTCACATAGCCAATGGCGGTTCACCTTAGTTGCAAGGATTGTATGTTTGAGTTTAGGAGAATTTCTACCATTGAATGTTTTCATGCTCTAGTTTTGCTTGAATATCTAGGAATTTTTGCCCGATTTATACTTGTTACACTACTCACTTATTAGACTCTTTTTGGAAACTCAAGTTTGATGTTAAAGGGACTAGTTATAGTTGTTTCTTGTGTTGAATTTCAAAAAGGGTTAGTTTTATTGGTTCTTTGTGCTTGTTGGGTGGAAAGAGCTACCACCTATGAAATATGAAGCTACTCTCATAGGTCGGATACTAACTATGCCCTAATGAGAGAAAGAGCTATCTCATAGGATGAGTGAAAACTACCATTCCGGTAGAAAGAGCTACCACCTCGAAAGTGTGAAAGCCACCTAAGCGGCCGCTTTGGAGAGGGCTACCTTAGAGGATGTGTGAAGCTACTACCATCTTTGAAATTGTTGTCGCTTTTGTAGATAAATAAGTCCCTTGTACTTAGAACTGTGAGGAGTATACTTTGGGTTGACTTGAGTGAGCTCACACACGTACACAATTTCGGGTTTTGTATCCTTTTTTATTCAAGTTTTTAGCTAGAGCATTGATTTTTTCGTATTTAGTGTTGAAATTTCACTTATTTGTAGAATGCTCTCTTTGTATACTTTGGTGAACCTAAGGCCAAGCACTTTCAATATTTTCTTCATTGATGCACATAACGTTTTAATTTTTTGCTTGAGGATAAGCAAAAGCTTATGTGTGGGGGAGTTTGATAAGTGCTTGTGCGATATGAATGCGAAGCGTTCATTCCTTATGTTGAGCATTACTTTTCTCAGGTTTTTACACTAATATGTGTGTTTTTATGTTACTTTCGTGTAGGTAGGGTTGTGAGGCCGAGTATGAAGGAAAGAAGCAAATGTGGATCACAATGCACCGATTTTGGAGGAAATCTTGCAAAGGTCTAAACGCGAAGACATAGGTCGGATGTGAGATACTAGAGTGTGTGGCAACCTCCTCGTATTCGAGATTGGCACATCCATTTGGAGGGGCATAAAGGCAGTCACACTCGAGCATTCCGATTTATACACATAGAACAAGAGCTCCACCAACTTGCCTATCATTGAAGAAGCAAGTGATCCACGACGTGAACATGTGCCCATTTGCGTTACTACGATGAAAGTATGGATTCGAGAAGCTATTCAGACAAGGCACTGTAGCAGCACTGTTCACAGCCAGCCGAGAAAACAGGAGCTCAGAGAATCCGCACGGGCGTGTGGAAATTATCTACGCCCATGTGGAAATTCCGTACGGGCTCGTGAAGCATCCACGCCCGTGTAGTCACCCGATTCCAGCCCTATTTAAAGCCGAATCAGCCCTGATTATGGAATTCTTTTCTCCATTTTTTCCCCAACTTGAGAGAGGGCTTCGGCTAGGGTTTTGAGGGGTCTTGGCCAAGGTTTTGCAGAGGTTCTACGGCTCTAACATTGTCATTCCTTAGGAAGAAGGTTGGTAGGGGAGCTTCCTTCGAGGCGTATCCTATAACGGATGAAGGAATCCTTGGACGACGAGTAGAGGACTTTCCACAAGACCATCGACACGATTATCGAGGGGGTTTCTTTATTAATTCATTGTTTTTACATTCTATTTCTTTGATTGTACTTAGCTCCATGGAGAGCTAAACCCCTGGTCGGTACTTGGGTATTTGTGAACCCTAGGATGTATTCGTTTCATTGAATCTCTTTATTATGCTTTCAATTAATTGATGTTTATTATGAGTTCCAACCTTGAATGCTTGATTGTATGAACATTTCCGCTAGAGTAACACTAGGGTTGAGAGTTCTCATTGGTAACCTTGTTAGTGAGTGACACACCACGACCATTAGACAAAGCTAGGTTGGAGAGGGTTGAGAGGGTGAGTTGAGAGGTACAGGAGCGTCCCTTTTCCCCTTTGACGTGATAGATTCTACCTCCGTTCCTCAAGTTCTTTGCGGCCATCATAGAGTGAATGGTCTAAGGGTTGAACTTCCGTTGGGGCTTAGTTGCACGTGCAATGGAGTGAAGCGTTGAGGTGATCTTAGTATCTAGGGCTTAATCGTGCCTAGGGATCTTCCACCGGGACCAAAAGGTTAGGTCTATAATTAGGAAGAGATTTATCACTTGGAATCCCTAGAGTTCATTGCAACTCTATGCGAGTGCAAGGTTGAGAGGTTATCTAATCTCTCCTCCGGGACATGTATAGAGTTAGGCATAGTTGACCTTAGATTTGGGACTATGTAGTTAAGGATTTCCATGACTCACCATTGCATTGATTAGGAAGCATAATAGAGGGTTATTGCACTTGAAACAATTATCCTAGGCTGAGCATTATCCGGGTACCCCATCTTTATCGATTACCTTACCCTCTTCTTTACTTTTACTCTCTTACTTATTGTTTTTATTGTTGAGAATTGAATCATTGTCACACTTATTATCATTGATTTTTCACATAGCTAAGAATCGAATTAAGTATTCTTATTCCCTATTCCCTGTGGATTCGATACCCGTTCATCCGAGATTATTACTTTGACAAACCCGTGCACTTGCGGGATATACGCAAGGGGATCTTGTCAGGACGCGTGGGTTTTAACCACCTTCTCGTTTCCCAATACATCGTGTTCGTTCATGTTGCGGTTCTACGCTTGCAACGGCACACTTGTCAAGCATCATTGTCTTCCCACATCTTAAGATATCCAAACCCATTGAAAGTGATCTAGCCATTGATGATGGGACTTCCTCTCATCCCGAGGGAGGCCTCTTTATTTCTTATCTGGGTCCCAAGAAATTCTCTGACATTACCCCATCCCTTCCAATGCCTGAGAGGGAACCTAAAAAGAACACTGCCCCATCCTCTCACCTTACGCTTGTCCCCATGCCCCTCTACTGCACTAATGTTGGAACCTTCACCACTTTGTCTCCTCAAGCCCTCACTAATGCCCCATCCAGTCATAACCTTTGCTCACCACCTTTACTACTATATTCTGTCCACCATGATAACCCAGATCAATCTCACTCTTCCTTGGTGGAAAGCATCAAGCATGCTCTTCATCCCCCTCTAACTTTGACCTATTAATGGATGACTAGGGTGACACTGGATCGATGTTGGGATCTGAGGACTCCGGCTCACCACTAGACCCAGATGATAATATGCCTCTTGCGCACTACTAGAAAGATATCAAACTGGAGGCCCTGTTTAGGCGCGCTTCCCTTCTATATATCCCCTTGCGTATATCCCGCAAGTGCACGGGTTTGTCGAAGTAATAATCCCGTGTGAGCGGGTATCGAATCTACAGGGAGTAGAGGATAAAAACACTTAATTCACTTCTTAGCTATGTGAAAGATCAATAGCGATAAGTGTGACAATGATTTAATTCTCAAAAGTAAAATCAACAAGTAAGAGAGCACGAGTAAAGGAGAAGGTAAGGCAATCGATAAAGATGGGGTACTCTGATAATGCTCTGCCTAGGATGATCGCTTCAAGTGCAAGAACCCTCTATTATGTTTCCTAATCAATGCAATAGTGAGTCGTCTAAAGCTTTAATTACATAGTCAAAAATCTAAGGTCAACTATGCCTAACTCTATACATGTCCCGGAGGAGAGATTAGATAACCTCTCAACCTCGCACTCGCATAGAGTTGCAAAGAGCTCTAGGGATTCCAAGTGATAAATCTCTTCCTAATTATAGACCTAACCTTTCGGTCCAAGTGGAAGGTCCCTAGGCACGATTAAGCCCTAGATACTAAGATCACCTCAACGCTTCACTCCATTGCACGTGCAACTAAGCCCCAACGGAAGTTCAACCCTTAGACCATTCACTCTATGATGGCCGCAAAGAACTTGAGGAACGGAGGTAGAATCTATCACGTCAAAGGGGAAAAGGGACGCTCCTGTACCTCTCAACTCACCCTCTCAACCCTCTCCAACCTAGCTTTGTCTAATGGTCGTGGTGTGTCACTCACTCACAAGGTTACCAACGAGAACTCTCAACCCTAGTGTTACTCTAGCGGAAGTGTTCATACAATCAAGCATTCAAAGTTGGAACTCACAATAAACATCAATTAATTGAAAGCATAATAAAGAGATTCAATGAAACAAATACATCCTAGGGTTCACAAATACCCAAGTACCCACTAGGGGTTTAGCTCTAAATGGAGCTAAGTACAATCAAAGAAATAAAATGTAAAAGCAATGAATCTATAGAAAAACCCCTCGATGGTCGTGTCGATGGTCTTGTGGAGAGTCCTCTACTCGTCGTCCAAGGATTCCCTCATCCGGTATAAGATACGCCTCGATGGAAGCTCCCCTGCCAACCTTCTTACTAAGGAATGACGATGTCAGAGCCATAGAACCTCTCCAAAATCCTAGCCAATACCCATCAAAACCCTAGCCGAAGCCCTCTCTCAAGGTGGGGAAAAGATAGAGAAAAGAATACTAAAATCGGGGCTGAATCGGCTTTAAATAGGGCTGGAATCAGGTGACTACACGGGCATGTGGATCTTTCACATGCCCATGTGGAATTTCCACACGGGCGTGTATAATTTCCACACGCCCGTGTGGATTCTCTGAATTCGTGTTTCCTCGGCCGGCTGTGAACAATGCTGCTACAGTACTTTGCTACAATACTCTGCTACAGTATCTGGCCTGAATAGCTTCCCGAATCCATAATTTCATCGGGGTAACGCAAACAGGCACACGTTCACGTCGTGGATCACTTGCTTCTTCAATGATAGGCAAGTTGGTAGAGCTCTTATTCTATGTGCACAAGTCGGAATGCTCGAGTCTGACTGCTTTTGTGCCCCTCCAAATGGATGTGCCAACTAGAATACGAGGAGGTTAGCACACACTCTAGCATCTCACACCCGACCTATGTCTTCGCGTTTGCACCTTAGCAAGATTAACCCCAAAATCAGTGCATTGTGCTCCACATTGGCTTCTTTCCTTCATACTCGGCCTCACAACCCTGCCTGCACGAAAGTAACATAAATAGACACATATTAGTGTAAAAACCCGAGAAAAGTAATGCTCAACATAAGGAATGAACGTTTCACACTAATATCGCACAAGCACTTATCAGCGGCTATCCCCGCGCAGGGTTTTTCTAGGGAAATCATCACTCTCTGGTCTCACTACCTTGGGAGAGTTTCCCCTATCGCTGTAACTCGCATGTCCCTCAACCTAGTTATTTCTTCTAAGAATGAGCCCTAGATCCTTTCAGTTATTTATAACTCTCAAATCTTAAATGATCAAAAGCTTCTTTGGAACATCCTATCTGGTATCACCACCATCCACCTTCCCTGGCTTTTGGTGGGTGACTTCAATGGTGCCACCTCTGACTAGGGTTACTTGTGGAGTTGTTTGAACTAACTCAGGAATTTCTTGTACTATTCATCCCCTTGGTCATTCTTCAATCTAGAGGGATAAGGGTTTCTTGGCTTCAAAGGTAAGGGCGCCATTTCCTTCTCTTTGCTTGCTCCCTTCTCAACCTCTTCATTGGGCTTCTTACTCGGAAGCTTACCCTCAACCTCACGACCATTTCTCAAAGTGATCGCCTTCGCATGCTCTCTAGGGTTGGTCTCGGTGTTACTCGACAAGCTTCCTTGTGGCCTTTCCGATAAGGACTTCGCAATCTGCCCTACTTGATTTTTAAGATTAATGCAAAGAGGCGGTGTGGTTACGAAGTGTAGCCTCAACTAATTGGAACCTTGTATTAGATGATTGCACAAACCTAGTTAAGGCTTTCTCCAAATAGTTCATTCGGGTCTCCGAACCTGAAACTCTATTTTCCAAGTTTGGGGCTTACTGTTGTTGTTGGAAACCCGGTAGCCCCATGACCTTTTGTGGACCTTGGTTACTCCACAAGAAATTGGGATGATTCTTCCAACCCGAATTGTAGGTGTTGCTATATGGATTCCCTTGATTCCTTATCATATTACCCACAAAATCAACATTCTCAATCGAAGATGCATAACCAATGGAGATCGGGCAATCGGAGGGAGCATGTCCTCCACCACACCCGGTGCAAGTAATCACGGCCACCACTCTATTCAAAGTTAGAAGATCTAACTTCTTACTCAATGATTCCACTTGAGCAGCCAACGAAGTCAATGCATCCATCTTATGGAGACCGGCCACCTTTTTCTTCTCCCTGGCATTCCATTGGTAGCTGTTTAACCCCATTTCTTCAATTAATTGACGGGCCTCATCGGGGGTCTTGCTACCTAAGATACCTCCTGCTGGCGCATCAAAGACTTACCTTGTACTCGGATTCAGACCGTTGTAAAAGGTCTGAACAATCATCCACTCCAGGAATTCGTGTTACGGGCACTTTCTCAGGAGCTCCTTGAACCTTTCCCACATCTCAAATAAAGACTCCAATTCCAATTGTACAAAGGATGAGAACTCATTCCTAAGCTTTGAAGTTTTTTTGGGAGGGAAATAACGGCCAAGAAAAGCTTCTACCATCTCCTCCCATGTCGTAATTGATGCTCTAGGTAATGATTGTAGCCAGTGCTTCGCTTTCCCTTTCAAGGAAAATGGGAAGGCACTTAACTTGATGGCATTATCCCTCACCCCGTTTATCTTCACCTCGAGAAAGTTCTTTATATGACTATTTGGATCCTCATCGGCTAAACCATTGAACTGTGCGGATTACTGCAACATGTGGATGAATGCCGGCTTCAGTTAGAAGTTCTGAGTTGTAATAGGGGACGCACAATGCTCGATTGTGTACCCAATACTAAAGGTCTGGCTTAATCGGATAATGTCCACTGTTGCTAATTCTGTTTTGCCATGTTTTCAGATTTTTCTACTTCCAAATCAGCTAGATTAGACTGTTCTTGCACCAGTTCGTTCCCTTTTCTTCTAAGTGTAGGTTCGAGCTCGGGATCTCCTTCAATCAATATCGAAGGGTTCCCTCGGGTCATAACCTGGAGCTGCACCAAAAGAAAGAAAACAAAATCAAAATGATGATAGAAAAGAAGATATGAAATAGAATGAATGAATAGCTAAGAAAACAAAGTGCAAAGTATCTCTAAACGCCTAGTCCCCGGCAACGGCGCCAAAAACTTGACACGTACATATATGCGTGTAAACCGCAAGTGCACGGGTGTCGAAGTAATAATCCCAGATGAGTTGGTATCGTATTCATAGAAAGTAAGGAATAAAGACACTTAAGTTGTTTCTTAACTAACGTGGAAGATGAATAGTGATAAGTGCAACAAGATAGAGAGCACATGTAAAGGAGAAGATAAGCAATCAATAAAGATGAGGTACCCAGATATTGATCCGCCTAGGACAATTGTTTCAAGTGCAAGAACCCTCTATTATACTTCATAATTCATGCAACAATGAGTCGTGGAAATTCTTAATTACATAATCCCAAATCTAAGGTCAACCATGCCTAACTCTATACATATCCTAGAGGAGAGATTGAATAACCTCCCAACCTCGCACTCGCATGGAATTTCAATGAGCTCTATGGATTCCAAGTGATAAATCCTATTCCTATGTATAGACCTAACCCTTTGGTCCAGGTGGAAGATCCCTAGCCACAATTAAGCCCTAGGTGATAAAATCACTTCAGCGCTTCACTCCGTTGCACTCACAACTAAGCCCCAGCGGAAAGTCATCCCTTAGCCTATTCACTCTACTATGTCCGTGAAGAACTCTTGGAAGTTTGAGGTAGGATAGATCACACCGGAGCGGAAAGGGGATGCTCCACTACTTCTAGACTCACCCTCTCAAACCTCTCCAATCTAGCTTTATGACAAGATCCCTTTTTGTATATCCCGCAAGTGCACGGGTTTGTCGAAGTAATAATCCAGAATGAGCGGGTATCGAATCCACAGGGAGCAGCGAATAAAAACACTTAATCCACTTCTTAGCTATGTGAACGATCAACAGTGATAAGTGTGACAATGATTCAATTCTCAAAAGTAAAATCAACAAGTAAGAGAGCACGAGTAAAGGAGGAGGTAAGGCAATCGATAAAGATGGGGTACTCGGATAATGCTCCGCCTAGGACAATCGTTCAAGTGCAAGAATCCTCTATTATGCTTCCTAATCAATGCAATGGTGAGTCGTGGAAATCCTTAAATACATAGTCCCAAATCTAGGGTCAACTATGCCTAACTCTATACATGTCCCAGAGGAGAGATTAGATAATCTCTCAACCTCGCACTCGAATAGAGTTGCAATGAGCTCTAGGGATTCCAAGTGATAAATCTCTTCCTAATTATAGACCTAATCCTTTGGTCCAGGTGGAAGGTCCTTAACCACGATTAAGCCCTAGATACTAAGATCGCCTCAGCGCTTCACTCCGTTGCACGCGCAACTAAGCACCAGTGGAGGGTCATCCCTTAGACCATTCACTCTATTATGGCCACAAAGAACTCGAGGAACGGAGGTAGAATCTATCACGCCAGAGGGGAAAGTGGACGCTCCTGTACCTCTCGACTCACCCTCTCAACCCTCTCCAACCTAGCTTTGTCTGACACTGGTGGTGTGTCACTGACTCACAAGGTTACCAACAAGAACTCTCAACCCTATTGTCACTCTAGTGGAAATGTTCATACAATCAAGCATTCAAGGTTAGAACTCACAACAATACTCAATTAATTGAAAGCATAATAAAGAGATTCAATGAAACAACACTAGGGGTTTAGCTCTCCATGGAGCTAAGTACAATCAAAGAAATAAAATGTAAAAGCAATGAATCTATAGAGAAACCCCCTCAATAGTTGTGTTGAAGGTCTTGTGGAAAATCCTCTACTCGTCGTCCAAGGATTCCCTTGTCTAGTTGAACCTCTCCAAAACCCTAGCCAATACCTCTCAAAACCCTAGCCAAATGCTACAGTGATTACTACAATGATTGCTATAGTAATCTTCCAAAAATACTCCCGAAACCACTTTTCACTGAGGTAACATAAACGGGCACACGTTTATGCCGTGGATCGCTTTGCTTCTTCAATGACGGATAAGTTGATGGAAATCTTGTTCTATGTGCATAAGTCAGAGTGCTTGAGTGTGACTTCCCTTGTGCCCCTCCAAATGGTTGTGCAAACTCAAATACGGGGAGGTTGGCACACACTCTAGCATCTCGCACCTGACTTATATCTTCGCGTTTGAACTTTAGTAAGATTTCCTCCAAAATCGATGCATTGTGACCCACATTGGCTTCTTTCATTCATAATTGGTTTCACAACCCTACCCCATAAAAGTAATATAAAAACAAACATATTAGTGTAAAAACCGAGAAAAGTAATGCTCAACATAAGGAAAGAATGCTTCGCATTAATATCACACAAGCACTTATCAAACTCCCCCACACTTAAGATTTTGCTTGTCTTCAAGCAAAATTAAACATTCTATGCATCAATGAAGAAACTATTGAAATTTCTTGGCCTTAGGTTCACCAAAGTATACAAAGAGAGCATTCTACAAGTAAGGCAAATTTCAACACTAAATATGAAAGATCGAAGCTCTAGTTAAAAACTTGAATAAAAAAGGACAGCAAACCCGAAATCGTGAAAGTGTGTGGACTCACTCAAGTCAACCCAATGTATACTCCTCAAAGCTCTAAGTATAAGGGACTTATTTATCTACAGCAAGAAAGTAACAAAAATTTAAAGATGGTAGTAGCTTCACACATTCTCTAAGGTAGCCCTTTCCCAAGCGGCCGCTAAGGTGGCTTTCACACTTTCGAGGTGGTAGCTCTTTCTACCGGAGTGGTAGCTTTTACTCATCCTATGAGATAGCTCTTTCTCTCATTAGGGCATAACTAGTATCCGACTTATGAGAGTAGCTTCATACTACATAGGTTGTAGCTCTTTTCACCCAAAATGCAAAACAAACAAGAAAACTATTTTTTTCCTTCTTTTCATCATTCATTTTCTTTTAATTTTTAACACAAGAAACAACTATAACTAGTCCCTTTAACATTGAACATGAGTTTCCAATAGAGTTTAAAGAGTGAGTAGTGCACTGAGTGTAATTCAGGCAAAAATTCCTAAAAATTGAAATAAAACTAGAGCATGAAGATATTCAATGTTAAAAAATTCTCCTAAACTCAAGAATACAATCATTGCAACTAAGGTGAACCGCCATTGGCTATGTGAGCATGTATAATAATCAAAACTAATATAAAAGATATGTGCACTATGAAACTCCCCCCACACTTAAGTTGTACATTGTCCCCAATGTACACATGCAAGCTCACTCATAATGTATATCAATGAAAAATATATTTGGGAGAAGCAATCAAAACAATACTCCCTTGACTCCTAGTGTCGTGTTTGATGGAGCTAAGTCCTTGGGAGTAATGTTCCGATGGGTTATGAAGCTCACACAGGCAAGTGCCGAAACACCTTGGCTGTGCCCATGACAAAGTCTCAATTCCCATGATGACAAGACCATATGCATGCATACACGAGGGGATTCATTGAATCTCAATAAAAACAAAATAACTCAAGTATATATAAAGGATAGACAATAAATATAACTCGAGACGCAAAATGAAAATAAAATCAAAAGGAGAATCCTTTTTGAGTGAACAAGTCTAAAATAAAATGCAAAATAAAGAAAAAATGCAGAAAAATAAAGTCAAATGTCGGTGTCACGCTCTGTCGGCTCCTCTGCTACTACTGGTTGTGGGGAAACATAAGGTGGATCCACCGGTGCTGGTATAGAGGATGGGGGTGCAGGAGAGGCCGAGGAGGGCTGAGGAGTCCTCGGTCACAAGACAAATGAGGAGACGATGACTCGCTCTAAGATCTGCTGTAATACATCAAAATGTGCCAAGAACTCTGTGTACTGTGTGGCCTACGTAGCCCTAATCTCGGTAATCTCTGCTCGAGCCTCAGCCACCTCTGTCGGTATCACTCCCACCGCACTCTCAAGCCTCTCGAAGCGATCATGGGCCTGAGATGGTGGAAACATACCTACGGGGGGAGCGTCCTCTGCCGCCAATGGTGCCTCGGTCTCCATCGGTGCTGACTGAGGCTGGGGAGCAGGTTGGGAAGCCTCGGCATGATCACCCTCATCCTCAGCTATCTCTAGAGCTTGTAGCACCAATGCATAAACCCCTGTCCAAACTCTACAGACCATGCCCATCAATCTCAGTGTCTCTAAGCTCAGGGGGGTAGGTATACTCGTCTTCTCAGCCCCACGAATCGCATCCACTAGACGCATGCCTAGCACTAATCTCGTAATGTAGGAGCCCGAGAAGACCGCTCCCAGTCTATCATAATGCCCCTGATGTCTGATGTACTCTGCCATGATGTGTCCTAAGTGAATCGGTACATGCTGCACCATCGAGTACAAGTACAGAAGTTCCTGTCGGCTCAGAACACCAGTGCTATCACCACGGCCATTCACCGACCTACTCATGATGACATGTAAATATCTGTATGTAGGTTGGGAAAGGCACGTGTCCTTGGACACTCTCGGCTCATACTGACCCTAACCACATAGCACTCTGTAAGCTTTCTGCGGGGTCAAGGCTCTAGGATTATCAGTCGGTAACTGAGAATACTCCTCAGTGTCAGTGAATCCCTCCTCATACAAGCCAAGTAGAACTGAAAACTGAGTAACGCTCAAGCTATGGTGGTGTCCAAATACTCTAAACTGAATAGCATTAATACTGTCAAAGCTCGAATAGGATCTGTCGAAATCAAATGATGACAAGACCTTCAGTGCGAGCTCTCGTATGGCTGGCTCTCTAATAGTCAATAACTGCCTCCAACCACCTACTGATACGAGATCCTCGACCTCGTCTACCAACTTGTCTACCTGCTGCAGATCTCTCAGTATACTCGTATCAAGGAATCGAGTCTGTCCAAAATGAACTCTCGACAACCGCTCAAAACGAACCCCGTGCTCCGGAATGGTGAAACTCATGTCCTCAGACTCGGAAGATGACACACGCGGCCACTTATCAGCTTGCTTCTTCGACCGGGGTGCCATAATCTGTAAAATTTGAGAAGAAATTGGTCCAACAAGATGATAAAGCATTACTGCAGAATTCCACACGGTCGTGCGGAATTTCCACATGCCCATGTGGATCCACGGGGCGTGAAAAACCCGCACGGCCGCGCCTTAAAGATCCAAAAATAAATCTTAAAACTACTTCTAACTTTGTTTTAAACATGACTAATCCCCCTAATTGAAGAAGCAAAGAGTGTCTGACAGGATTCATCGAATTAAATCATGAATTGACGAAGAAATCAAGAAAACAGAGAAAGAGGGCTCACCGACGAGTTGAGATGAGAAACTTAAGATTTGGACAGAAAACCTCGCAATAACTCCACCAAATTAACACAAGGAAGTCAGGGAATGATGTAAGGGTGTTCTCAGAGGAATAGAGAATGTGAACAAGGAAAGAAGTGACTCCTCTTTAAAAAGAAGTCGCGCCCCTTGGTGTTCTGCGCATCCACACGGGTTGTGCGGAAATTACCCACGCTCGTGTGCCTCATTAAGAGAGCTCCACAGGGGCAAATGCAAGCTCCTGTGCGCTCTCGGGAGAAACTCGCACTGTCTCTGAACACTCCTGCATGGGAGTGTGGAAAATACCAACGCCCGTGCACCTGACCCATAGGAGCAGCCGTACGCCCCTGTGGCTTCTCTGGACATCCGAGAAAAATCGCTAAGTATTCCACACACCCATAAGAAAATTCCGCACGGCCGTGGGCATTCACAGGCCCAGCTCACATGGGTGATCGCACGCCCTTGTGACTTCTCGGGATGGAGAGAACTCCTCTGCAGTGTTTCGCATGGGCGTACAAAAATTACCCACGCCCGTGCGGTTTTCACAAGGTCATCCACTGGTGCGAGTTCACGCCCCTGTGCGCTCTTGGGATAATTTTGACAAACTCTGCAGGAAATCACACGCCCGTGTGGAAATTACCCACCGGCGTGTGATATTCGCATGGTCGTTCACAGGGGTAGCCGCACGCCCCTGTGCATTCTCTGGACTCACAATACAAATTTACGGGTGTGCGAAAATTCCACACGGCCGTGCATTTTCACTGAATGCCTTAGAAAAACCTGTAGGCTCTGCAGAAAGTTTGTAATCATGTTTACACACTCAGAGCCTGCCGTAGTATGCAAGTTTTACCAGCGAAAAACATGGAATAAAGCTCAAACGACATAAGTTTACCAATTCCACATGAAAACACATGATGAATATTCAAAGCCCACAATAAAATCTCAGTACAAGCATCTAAAAATCAAGACACCAACACTTAACAAATTATTCATGTAAACAAACTAACCTAGAAGAGAAGAAAACAGTAAAAACTTGGGTTGCCTCACAAGAAGCGCTTGTTTAACGTCACTAAGCTTGACGTACCTTGTCTTACCTCATGGGGGTTCATAGATGAATATTGTCCTCTTACCCATGACTTGAAAGCATGATGTGCAAAGTCTCTTGAAGGTAGAGGGTGTGTTATCGGGCTTTGGGCCACCTAGCAATGGTTCATCCAACTTCTTCGGTTCACGTACGTCTCCAATAGAATTGGAGCATTTCTGGTGGCGTCTCCTAGCCCTGTTCATTTTCCGGAGCACCTTCTTCAAGATCCCCGGGGTAGATGGTACTTCTTCCGTCGAACCAAGTAATATTACTTCTTCATAATCCTCCTCTTGGATGAACAAACACTCGTCTGGGTCCGGATTGAACATTTCCTGCATGTATTCATCAACAATCTCATCAGTAGTGTCTAGAAAGTATAAAGTATCATCGAAATCAATAGAATACTGCATGGCTTCAGCAAGGTGGTATGTGAGCTTGTCATCTCCAACCCTCAAAGTTAGCTCTCCGCCGTCCATGTAAATCAATGCCTTGGAAGTCCGCAAGAATGGTTTCCCAAGTATCAAAGGTATATCCGCATCCTCATCGACGTCTAGCACTACAAAGTCAACCAGAAAAATATACTTGTCCATCTTGACAAGCACATCTTCAATGATGCCTCTCGGATGTCACACTATTTGGTCCGCTAGTTGCAAAGTCATCCGAGTAGGCCTAGGCTCGCCCAAGCCTAGCTTTTGAAAGAAGGTATATGGCATAACGTTGATACTGGCCCCTGAGTGAGCCAATGCCATTTCCTCACCTAGATTGCCAATATTACACAAAATGATGAAGCTTCCAGGGTCTTTCTTCTTGTTCAGCATGTTCTTTTGAAATACCGCCGAGTATGAAGCATCTAAAATCACTAAAGCACTTTCCTCAAACTTTCTCTTGTTAGTCAACAAGTCTTTCAAGAACTTCACATACTTAGGCATTTGGGCCAATGCCTCAACAAAAGGAATATTGATGTGGAGTTGCTTGAACAAACTCAGGAACTTCTTGTACTGTTCATCCCCTTGGTCATTTTTCAATCTAGAGGGATAAGTGATTCTTGGCTTGAAAGGTGGGGATGCCACCTCTTTCTCTTTGATTGTTCTTTTTCTATCTCTATAACCTCGGGTGTGTGTTCTTTTGGCTTCTCACTCAGAAGCCTACCTTCAACCTCACGACCACTTCTCAAAGTGATCACCTTTACGTGCTCTCTAGGGTTGGTCTCTATATTGCTCGGTAAGCTTCCATGTGGCCTCTTAGAGAGATACTTCGCAATTTGCCCCACCTGATTTTCAAGGTTATGCAAAGAGGCAGTGTGGTTGCGAAGTGTAGCCTCGACTGATTCAAACCTTGTATTTGCCGATTGAACAAATCTAGCCAAGTGCTTCTCCAAATCTCTCATTCGGGTTTCCAAGCCTGAAATTTTGTTTTCCACTTGAGGGGTTTGTTGTTGTTGTTGTTGGAAACCCGATGGCCCCATGGTCTTCTGTGGTCCTTGATTACTCCATGAAAAGTTGGGATGATTCTTCCAACCTGAATTGTAGGTGTTGCTGTATGAATTCCCTTGAGGTCTCATTCCATTACCTACAAAGTCAACATTCTCAATTGAAGAAACATCACCAATGACGATTGGACAATCGGAGGGAGCATGTCCTCCACCACAACTGGTGCAATTGGTCACGGCCGCAACTCTATTCGAAGTTAAAAGATCTAACTTCTTACTCAAAGTTTTCACTTGAGTCGCCAATGAAGTTAAAGCATCTATTTCATGGAGACCGGCCACTTTTTTCTTCTCCCTAGCATTCCATTGGTAGCTGTTTAACCCCATTTCTTCAATTAACTGACGGGCCTCATCGGGGGTCTTGCTACCTAAGATACCTCCTGTTGCCGTATCCAAGAGTTGCCTTGTACTCTAGTTCAAACCATTATAAAAGGTCTGAACAATCATCCACTCTTGGAATCTGTGTTGCGGGCACTTTCTCAAGAGCTCCTTGAACCTTTCCTATGTCTCGAATAGAGACTCCAATTCCAACTAAACAAAGGATGAGATCTCGTTCCTAAGCTTTGCTGAATTTTCGGGAGGGAAATAACGGGCCAGAAAAGCTTCTACCATCTCCTCCCATGTGGTAATTGACGCTCTAGGTAATGATTATAGCCACTGCTTCGCTCTCTCCTTTATGGAAAATGGGAAGGCTCTCAACTTGATTGCATCATCCGTCACCCCGTTTATCTTCAGCATATCACACATCTCAAGAAAGCTCTCTATATGACTGTTTGGATCTTCATTGGCCAAACCATTGAATTGTGCGGATTGCTGTAACATGTAGATTAATGCAGGCTTCAGTTCGAAGTTCTGAGCTGTAATCGAGGGACGCACAATACTCAACTGTGTCCCAAACACTGAAGGTCTGGCATAATCGGATAATGTTCGTTGTTGCTCATTACTGCTCCGCCATGCTTTCAGATTCTTCCACTTCCAAATCAGCTAAATTAGACTGTTCTTGCACAGGCTCTTTCCTTTTTCTTCTAAGTCTACGTTCAAACTCACGATCTCCTTCAATCAATATTTAGGGATTCCCTCGGGTCATATCCTGGAGCAGCACCCAAAAAGAAAGAAAAAGAAATCAAAACGATGATAGAATAAGAAGATATGAAATAGAATGTATGGTGAAATAGCTAAGAAAATAAACTGCAAAGTATCTCTATATGCCTACTCCCTGGCAACGGCGATAAAAACTTGACAAGATCACCTTGCGTATATCCCGCAAGTGCACGGGATTGTCGAAATAATAATCCCGGATGAGAGGGTATCAAATCCATAGGGAGCAGGGAATAAAAACACTTAATCCGCTTCTTAGATATGTGAAAGATCAGTAGTGATAAATGTGATAATGATTCAATTCTCAAAAGTAAAAACAACAAGTAAGAGAGTACGAGTAAAGGAGGAGGTAAGGCAATCGATAAAGATGGGGTACTCGGATAATGCTCCGGCAAGGACAATCGTTCAAGTGCAAGAATCCTCTATTATGCTTCCTAATCAATGCAATGGTGAGTCCTAGAAATCCTTAAATACATAGTCCCAAATCTAAGGTCAACTATGCCTAACTCTATACATGTCCCGGAGGAGAGATTAGATAATCTCTTAACCTCACAATCGAATAGAGTTGCAATGAGCTCTAGGGATTCCAAGTGATAAATCTCTTCCTAATTATAGACCTAATCCTTTGGTCCAGGTGGAAGGTCCTTAACCACGATTAAGCCCAAGATACTAAGATCGCCTCAACGCTTCACTCTGTTACACGCGCAACTAAGCACCAGCGAAGAGTCATCCCTTAGACCATTCACTCTATTATGGCCGCAAAGAACTCGAGGAACGGAGGTAGAATCTATCACGACGGAGGGGAAAGGGGACGCTCCTGTATCTCTCGACTTTTCCTCTCAACCCTCTCCAACCTAGCTTTGCCTAATGCTCGTGGTGTGTCATTCACTCACAACAAGAACTCCCAACCCTAGTGTCACCCTAGGGGAAATGTTCATACAATCAAGCATTCAAGGTTGGAACTCACAACAAACATCAATTAATTGAAAGCATAATAAAGAAATTCAATGAAACAAATACATCCTAGGGTTCATAAATACCCAAGTACCCACTAGGGGTTTAGCTCTCCATGGAGCTAAGTACAATCAAAGAAATAAAATGTAAAAGCAATGAATCCATAGAGAAACCCCCTCGATAGTCTTGTCGATGGTCTTGTGGAAAGTCCTCTACTCGTCGTCCAAGGATTCCCTTGTCCGGTATAGGATACGCCTCGACGGAAGCTCCCCTACCAACATTCTTCCAAAGGAATGACGATGTCGGAGCCGGAGAACCTCTCCAAAACCCTAGCCAATACCTCTCAAAACCCTAGCTGAAACCCTCTCTCAAGTTGGGGAAAAGATGGAGAAAAGAATGCCAAAATCGGGGCTGAATCGGCTTTAAATAGGGCTGAATCTCTGAAAGCGCCATTTTTCGGCCTAGTGAACAATAATCGCTACATTGTTTTGCTACTGATACTCGCCAAAAAAAATATTCCCGAATCTACTTTTCATCAAGGTAACATAAATGGGCACATGTTTATGCCGTGGATAGCTTTGCTTCTTCAATGACGGATAAGTTGATGGAAATCTTGTTCTATGTGCATAAGTCGGAGTGCTTGACTGTGACTGCCCTTGTGCCCCTCCAAATCATTGTGAAACTCAAATACGGGGAGGTTGGCACAAACTCTAGCATCTTGCACCCAACTTATATCTTCGTGTTAGAACTTTAGCAAGATTTCCTCCAAAATCGGTGCATTGTGACCCATATTGGCTTCTTTCCTTCATAATTGGTTTCACAACCCTACCTCCATAAACGTAACATAAAAACACACATATTAGTGTAAAACCCCGAGAAAAGTAATGCTCAACATAAGGAAAGAATGCTTCGCATTCATATCACACAAGCACTTATCACTTTGTCTAACTATCATGGTGTGTCAGTCACTCACAAGAGGTACCAACAAGAACTCTCAACTCTAGTGTCACTTTAGGGGAGTATACATACAATTAAGTCTCCAAGATTGGGACTCACAATGAACATCAATTAATTTAAAGCATAATAAAGAGATTCAATAGAACGAATACATCCTAGGGTTCACAAATACCCAAGTACCCACTAGGGGTTTAGCTCTCCATGGAGCTAGATACAATCAATGAAATCAAATGTAAAAACAAAGCATCCATAGAAAACCCCTCGATGGTCGTGGTGATGGTCTTGTGGAGAGTCCTTTACTCGTCGCAAGGGTCCCTCTGTCTAGCCTAGGATATACCTCGCCAGATTGGTGCCGACGAAAGCTCTCCGACTAACTTTTTCCCAAATAGCACGTGATGTTGAAGCTATAGAACCTCTCCAAAACCCTAGCCAATACCTCTCAAAACTCTATCCGCCGCCCTCTCTCAAGTTGGGGAAAAGATGGAGAAAAGAATACTGAAATTGGGGCTGAAATCCGCTTATAAAGGGCTGGAATCAGGAATCCACAAGCCCATGTGGGCGCCCCTGTGGACTTTTCACAGAGGCGTGTAGAATTTCCAAACGCACGTGTGGATTCTTTGTTTTCCCGTTTTCTCGGCCGGCTGTAAACAGTGTTGCTGCAGTATTTTTACTATAGTGTTTTCTACAATAGCCTGCTACAATATAGCCTGCAATACTCTCGAATCCATACTTACATTGAGGTAATGCAAATGGGCACACATTTACGTCGTGGATTGCCTTGCTTCTTTAATAACGGACATGTTGGTGGTGATCTTGTTCTATATACACAAGTAGAAATGCTTGAATGTGACTACCCTTGTGCTCCTCCAAATAGTTATGCTAACTCGAGTATGAGGAGGTTGGCATACATTCCTACATCTGGAACCCAACCTATGTCTTCGCGTTTGAACCTTAGCAAGATTTCCTCCAAATTAGTGCATTATGACCCACATTGGTTTCTTTCTATCATAATCAGCCTCATAACCCTACCTGTATAAAAGTAACATAAATATACCCATATTAGTTTTAAAACCCAAGAAAAGTAATGCTTAACATAAGGAAAGAATGCTTCTCATTCCTATCGCACAAGCACTTATCAATAGCAAGATCTTCACCAATGAACCCGTTTATTGAAGAAGCGACGTGATCTATGTTATAAACGTGTGTCCGTTTATGTTGCCTCGATGAAAAGTGGATTCAATAATGTTTTTCATGGAGTACTGTTCACAGCCCACAGAAAATCAGAAATTCAGAGAATCCACACAGGCATGTGGAAATTCCACACGCCCGTGTGGAAATTCCATAGGGGAGTGTGGAACATCCACAAGGCCATGTGGATGCCTGATTCCAGCCATTTAAAAGCCGCAATCAGCCCCGATTTCTCCATCTCTGTCCCTAAATTTTCTTCTACCTTTCCCCATCTTTGGAGGCGCCCGCGGCTATTATTTGGAGAGGCCTTATCAAGGCTTTGGAGAGGTTTGACGGCCTTCGACACCGTGTTTTCTTTGAAAGAGAGCTATTGGGGGAGCTTTCATCAGCACCGATCCAGTGAGGTGTGCCCTAGGTTTGATGAGGGAACCTTTGAAGAAGACGCGGCCGATCCACAATACCTTTGACATGAACACAAGGTGTTTTCCTTCAAGGATTACATCTCTTTGTTTTTGATTTCATTATCTATTATATTTTGCTCCATGGAGAGCTAAACCACTAGTGGGTACTTGGATATTTGTGAAACTTAGGATGTATTCGTTTCATTGAACCTTTTTATTGTGCTTTCAATTAATTGATGTTTTAATTGAGTTACAATCTTGTATGCGTGATTGAGTGAATACTCCCTTAGAGTGACACTAGGATTGAGAGTTCTTGTTGGTAACCATTGTGAGTGAGTGACATACCATGAAAGTTAGACAAACCTAGAAGAGGGTTGAGAGGGTGAGTTGAGTGGTAGCGGAGCGTCCCCTTTCCCCTCTGGTGTGATTTATTCTACCTCTATTTCCTTGAGCTCTTTGCGGTCATAGTAGAGTGAATGGGCTAAGGAATGACCTTCCACTGGGGCTTAGTTGAAGAGGCAACGGAGTGAAGCTTTGAAGTGATTTTAGCATCTAGGGCTTAATTGTGGCTAGGTACCTTTCACTTGGACCAAACGGTTAGGTCTACATCTAGGAAGAGAATTTATCACTTGGAATCCGTAGAACTCATTGCGATTCTATACGAGTGCGAGGTTGAGAGGTTATTCAGTTTCTCCTCCGGGACATGTATAGAGTTAGGCATGGTTGACCTTAGATTTGGTACCATGTATTAAATGGTCTCCACAACTCATTAATGCATTAGTTACAAAGCATAATAGAGGGTTTTGCACTTGAAACCATTGTCCTAGGCGGAAAAATATCCGGGTACCCCATTTATCGTCGATTGTCTCCCCTATCTTTTACTTGCGCCTCCTTTATCTTTTCTTATTTTCATTTGCATTGAGTTTGTTTTCACATCACTATCAACATATTTTCATTCTAGTTAAATAGCAATCTTGGTGGTTGTAAGCACTATTCCCTATCACCTGGGTATTATTACTTCGACACCCGTGTACTTGTGGTTTACATGCATATTCGGTCGTGTCAAGCTTTTGGGAATGTTGCCGGGGAATAGGCATTTAGAAACACTTTGCACTTTGCTATTTTAATTATTTATCATTCATTCTATTTTACACTTTCTTATTCTTCTATCATTCTCATTTAATTTCTTTTGTCATGGCTTACTTTGTCTTGCACGTTGTTTAAATGATGATTGATCTGCTCATTGCTTTGTCTTCTCGAGGTGAAGCTCTGAGTGAAAAAGTTGATAGAATCATTGCTTCACAACAACAGAGAATTCCTTGTTGCAACACATATCATCCAATTGAAAGGGGCTACCCAAACTTCTTGTGGAATAGTTATGGACAATATTGGGAAGCACCTCAAGAGGAATGTCAGAAGGATGAGATAATTGGAGACGATGCACTTCAATTGCAAAAAGAATTAGCTAATTTTATTGAAGCAACCGATGTACATGTCCAAAATATTGAGACCACACTAAGATGTCATGAAACCTCCTTTGAAAACCTTGAGCATCAATTACGAGCCATACTTGACACAATCTCCAAGGAATAACAAGTATTTGAGCAAGCAATTCAAGTCCCTTAAAGAAATGATGTGGTAATGAACGACAATGAAGAAGTTGGGCAAATTGAGTACATTGGTGTAAAGAATGAAAAGGAAAAAGCTGAATACCATTTTGAGGTTTTAGACTGTGTGAATGAAGATTGTTCTTGTGAGTGAGAAAATTTTCAAGGGGATTTACTAGTGTCATGTTCCTTTCAAGCTGAAAATACACAAGAATAAGTAAATCCTAAGGTAATGGAACAAGCACCACTCTTAGGGATTGATCAATTCATAAATTGCAAGAAGGAGATTTTTGGTTTGGAAGACGATGTGGGTAGGAGATTGAAGCCATCTAATGACCCACCTATGCTAAGCTTGGACAATTCCCAGCCAAATTATTTCCTTGGAGGCCAAAGGTAAGATGGTTGGACTCTCCAACAAATATTCCACGCCGGCAAGTAGATTTTGGTTTAAAGGAATTAGCTATGCAATGTCTAGTACGGAGGAATACACTCTTTTCAAGCCTCCAAAGGTAAGGAAGAGGTAAGTCAAGCTAAGTGACGTAAAACAAGCGCTTCTTGGTAGGCAACCCAAGTTTTTAATGTTTTTCTAGTTTTTAGTTAGTATTTGCATGAATAAGGCCATGAGTGTTGGTGTCTTGATTCTCAGATGCTTTCGCTGTGATTTTCTTGTGTACATTTGAATGTGCCTAATCATGTGTGGCAAAGAATCTTGGTCGTTTGAGCGTGTTTTTCGTGCTTTCTCTGGTTAAAATTGCATTGTTAGGCAGGCTCTCAGTGTACATTTGTGTTCAGGAATTTTCTGAAGAGCATGCAAATTTTTCTAAGGGGGCGTTTGGTTGTCAGGAGTGGATTTAGGGAGAAATGGGATAGGAGTGATATGAGGGGGAGTGGAGTAGGAGTGAGAATAAAGAATGTGTTTGGTTGGTAAGGTTTGGAGAGTGTAATTTATTGGGAATGAGAAAAGTAAAGAAAATAAATATAATAAAATGACACATATGCCCTTTATTCAAAACAAATACTATTGTATATATAATAATGAGTTATTTTTAATTATATCTTTTAAAAAATTTTAAAAAATATAAATAAATAATTATCATAAATAAATATTTAACTTTATAATACTATAATTTTATACTAATTTTTTGGATTTAAGTAATAATATCATTAAATAGCTATTAACTAATGGTATTAATTACAAATTAAATTAAAAATAATTCCAATTAAAAAAGTTAACTATAACAATTATTTCTTTTGCACAAGAACAACAATGTAATAAAAAAATTAAAACAATTAAAAACACCTTGTAAAACATGATATATATATATGGGCATATTAGTCATTTTTATATTAAAGTTGCCCAATCCCTCCATAATCCCCGAAATTGTGTGGTGAGTGAGACAAACTCACATGGGTGAGTCTCACTCCCTCCATAATCCCCCCTCACTCCCATTGATGTATACCCAAACAAGGGATTACATCTAATCCTAACTCACTCCCACTCCAATCTTGACATCCAAGCACCCCCTAAGTGTCCAGAGAAAACACACGCCCGTCTGGAATTTTCTCAAGGGCGTGCGTTTTTATTCAGAGCTCATCCAGAGACACCACAGGGGCGTGGACTCGCCCCTGTGAGTGACCTTGTGATGGTCCACGCCCGTGTGGAATTTTCGCACGGGCATGTGTTTTTCTGCAGAGAATTTCTCCTCCATCCAGAGAAGACACAGGGACGTGCATCTGCCCTTATGAATTTCTTAGTAAGGATCCACGCCGCTGTGGAATTCTCGCACGGGCGTGTGAAACACTTAGAAAATTTTCTTGGTTGGAAAGAGAAGCCACATGGGCGTGCATCTACCCCTGTGGGTCTCTCCTGAGGAGTTACACAGGCATGGGTAATTTCCACACACTCGTGTGGATGCACAAAAACTCAAGAGCCGCGGGTTTTCTTTAAAATCTTTTCAGTTTTCTTCATCTTTACACTCCTAATCACTCAGAGAACACCCTTGCACTCTCATGACCTCTCACCATCATTTTAAAGGGTTGTTACTTGTGTTTTCCGGCCGTTTTCTAGTCTCTCATTCTCATTTTGTTGGTAAGCTTCTCTTTCTCTTTTCTTCGCCCAATCTTCATTTATTTTGCAGCACAAGCGTCATCTACACTAGCAGCGGTAATAGATTCACCAACAATTGACACCTACACTTGAGCAATCTTTACCTTCTCTGTTCTTATTTTTCACATTTTATTTTTGTATTTTATTTTGGACTTGTATGCTCAGAAAGGATCTTCCTTATGAGTTTATCTTTTAGTTTTGTCTTGAGTTGTATTTCATTGCTCTATTTTTTTATATACTCGAGTTGTTTTTGTTTATTGAGCTTCATTGAACCCCCTTGTGTATGCGTGCAGATGGTCTTGTCAGTATGAAAATTGAGGATTAGTCATAAACACGGTCAATGTGTTCTACACTTGGCCGTGTGTGCTTCACAACCCATTGGAATTTAACTCCCAAGGATTTAGCTCCATCAAACACACCACTAGGAGTCAGGGGAGTATTGTTTCAATTGCCCACTCCCACATGTGTTCTAAATTGTATTACTTTGATTATGCTTGCATGTGTACATTGAGGGCAATGTACATCTTAAGTGTGGGTTACGGGAGCGGGGGTTCACATTGCACATGTCTTTCCCCCTCCCGATCTTCCGTCTGATTGACATACATGCTCACGTAGCCAATGGCGGTTCACCTTAGTTGCAATGATTGTATACTTGAGCTTAGGAGAATTTTTAACATTGAATGTTTTCATGCTCTAGTTCTTGCTTGAATTTCTAGGAATTTTTGCCCGATTGACACTTGTTGCACTACTCACTCATTAAACTCTTTTGGAAACTCAAGTTTGATGTTAAAGGGACTAGTTATAGTTGTTTCTTTTGTTAATTATTAAAAGAAAATTGGAAAATGAAAAGAAAGAACAAAAATAGTTTTATTGGTTAGTTGTACTAGTTGAGTGGAAATAGCTACCACCTATGAAGTATGGAGCTACTCTCATAATTCAGATACTAGTTATGCCCTAATGAGAGAAAGAGCTATCTCATAGGATGAGTGAAAGCTACCACTCCGGTAGAAAGAGCTACAACCTCGAAAGTGTGAAATCAACATTAGCGGCCGCTTTGGAAAGGGCTACCTTAGAGGATGTGTGAAGCTAATACCATCTTTGAAATTTTTATTACTTTTTGTAGATAAATAAGTCCCTTATACTTTGAACTTTGAGGAGTATACCTTGGGTTGACTTGAGTAAGTTCACACACTTACACGATTTCGTGTTTGTTGTCCTTTTTCATTCAAGTTTTTAGCTATAGCATTGATTTTTCGTATTTAGTGTTGAAAATTCCCTTACTTGTAGAATGCTCTCTTTGTATGCTTTGGTGAACCTAAGGCCAAGCACTTCTAATATTTCCTTTGTCTATGCTTTAATGTTTTAATTTTTTCTTGAGGACAAGCAAAAGCTTAAGTGTGGGAGAGTTTGATAAGTGATTGTGTGTTAAGAATGCAAAGTGTTCTTTCCTTACAATGAGCATTACTTTTATCAAGTTTAAGTGCTAATACATGTGTATTTATGCTCTTTTACACAGGTAGGATTGTGAAGCTATATTTAAAGAAAAGGAGCTAAAAGTAGATCGTGAATGAACTATTTGTTGAAATCTTGGAAGACACAAGTTGGGCTCAAAAATACGTGAATATGTGCCAACCTTCATGTATATAAGCAATTACAATGATTTGGAGGGGCACAAGGGCAGTCACATTTGCGTATCCTGACCTGCGCATTGATAGAAAGATCTTCACCAATGAACCCGTTTATTGAAGAAGCGACGCGATCTACAGCATAAACATGTGCCCGTTTATGCTGCCTCGATGAAAAGTTGATTCGGGAATGTTTTTGACAGAGTACTGTTCATAGCCATAAAAAAATCATAAATTCAAAAAATCCAAAGGGCCGTGTGGAAATTCAACAGGGGCGTGTGGAACATCCACAGGGCCGTGTGGATGCCCGATTACCGCCATTTAAAAGCCACGATTTAGCCCCGATTTCTCCATCTTTTCACCTATCTTTTCTTCTGTCTTTCCCCATCTTTGGAGGCACCGGTGGCTTGACAAGATCCCCTTGCGTATATCCCGCAAGTGCATGGGTTTGTCGAAGTAATAATCCCGGATGAGTGGGTATCATATCCATAGGGAGTAGGGAATAAAAACACTTAATTCGCTTCTTAGCTATGTGAAAGATGAATAGTGATATGTGTAAAAATGATTCAATTCTCAAAAGTAAAAACAACAAGTAAGAGAGCACAAGTAAAAGAGAAAGTAAGGCAATCGATAAAGATAGGGTACTCGGATATTGCTCCGCCTAGGACAATCATTTCAACTGCAAGAACACTCTATTATGCTTCCTAATTAATGCAAATGAGTCGTGGAAATCCTTAATTACATAGTCCCAAATCTAAGGTCAACTATGCCTAACTCTATACATGTCCCGGAGGAATAACCTCTCAACCTCGTACTCGCATAGAATTGCAATAAGCTCTAGGGATTCCAAGTGATAAATCTCTTCCTAATTGTAGACCTAACCCTTTGGTCCAGGTGGAAGGTCCCTAACCACAATTAAGCCCTAGATACGAAGATCACTTCTGCGCTTCACTCCGTTGCACCCGCAACTAAGCCCCAGCGGAAGGTCATCCCTTAGACCATTCACTCTATTGTAGCTGCAAAGAACTCGAGGAACGGAGGTAGAATCTAAAACATCAGAGGGGAAAGGGGGCGCTCCTGTACCTCTTGACTCAGCCTCTCAACCCTCTCCAACCTAGCTTTGTCTAACGCTCGTGGTGTGTCACTCACTCACAAGGTTACCAACAAGAACTCTCAACCCTAGTGTCACTCTAGGATAGTATTCACACAATCAAGCATTCAAAGTTGGAACTCACAATAAACATCGATTAATTGAAACCATAACAAAGAGATTCAATGAAATGAATACATCCTAGGGTTCACGAAAACCCAAGTACCCACTAGGGTTTTAGCTGTCCGTGGAGCTAAGTACAATCAAAGAAAGAGAATATAAAAGCAATGAATCCATAGAAAACCCCATCGATAGTCATGTCGATGGTCTTGTGGAAAGTCCTCTGCTCATCGTCCAAAGATCCCTGACAAGGTCCCCTTCCGTATATTCTACAAGTGCACGGGTTTGTCGAAGTAATAATCTCGGGTGAGCGGGTATTGAATCCACAGGGAGTAGGGAATAAAAATATTTAATTCGATTCTTAGCTATGTGAAAGATCAATGACGATGAGTGTGACAATGATTCAATTCTCAACAATAAAAGAACAAATAAAAGATGGGGTACCAAGATAATGCTCCGCCTAGGATAATTGTTTCAAGTGCAAGAATCCTCTATTATGCTTCCTAATCAATGTAATGGTGAGTCGTGGAAATCCTAAATTACATAGTCCCAAATCTAAGGTCAACTATGCCTAACTCTATACATGTCCCGGAGGAGAAATCGAACAATCTCAACACCTCTCACTCGCATAGAGTTGCAATGAGCTCTAGGGATTCCAAGTGATTAATCTCTTCCTAATTATAGACCTAACCCTTTGGTCCAGATGGAAGGTCCCTAACCACAATTGAGCCCTAGATACTAGGATCACCTCAACGCTTCACTCCGTTGCACGCGCAACTAAGCCCCAGCGGAAGTTCATCCCTTAGAACATTCACTCTATTATGACCTCAAAGAACTCGAGGAATGGAGGTAGAATCTATCACTTCGGAGGGGAAAGGGGACGCTCCTGTACCTCTCGACTCACCCTCTCAACCCTCTCCAACCTAACTTTGTCTAACGCTCCCCGGTGTGTCACTCACTCACGAGGTTACCAACAAGAACTCTCAACCCTAGTGTCACTCTAGGGGAAATGTTCATACAATCAAGCATTCAAGGTTGGAACTCACAATAAATATCAATTTATTGAAAGCATAATAAAGAGGTTAAAAGAAACAAATACATCCTAGGGTTCACAATACCCGAGTACCCACTAGGGGTTTAGCTCTCCATGGAGCTAAGTACAATCAAAGAAATAGAATGTAAAAGCAATGAATCCATAAAGAAACTCCCTCGTGTCGATGGTCTTGTGGAGAGTCCTCTACTCATCGCAAGGGATCCTTTGTCCGGCCTAGGATACACCTCGCCGGATCGGTGCCGACGAAAGCTCTCCAAATAACCTTCTTCCAAACGACCCATGATGTCAGAGCCGTAGAAGCTCTCCAAAAACCTAGCTAATACCCCTCGAAACTCGAGCTGAAGCCCTCTCGCAAGTTGGGGAAAAGATGGAGAAAAGAATACCAAAATCGGGGCTGAATCGGCTTTAAATAGGGCTGGAATTGGGCGACTCCTCGAGCGTGGATGCTCCACGGGCCCGTGTGGAATTTCTACACAGCCGTGGATAATTTCCACACGCCCCTGTGGATTCTCTGTTTCTCTGGTTTCTCGGTCGGCTATGAACAGTGCTGCTACAGTACATACTACAATGTTGCTATAGTGCTCTGCTACAGTATTCGACCTGAATAGCTTCCCAATTCCATACTTTCATCGGGGTAACACAAACGGGCACACGTTCACGTCGTGGATCACTTGATTCTTCAATGGTGTGCACGTTGGTGGAACTCTTGTTCTATGTGCATAAGTCGGAATGCTCGAGTGTGACTGCCTCTGTGCCTCTCCAAATGGATGTGCCAACTCGAATACGAGGAGGTTGCCACACATTCTGGCATCTCACATGGACCTATGTCTTCGCGTTTGAACCTTAGCAAGATTTCCTCCAAAATCGGTGCATTATGATCCACATTGGCCTATTTCCTTCATAATCGGCCTCACAACCCTACCTGCATAAAAGTAACATAAAAACACACATATTAGTGTAAAAACCCGAGAAAAGTAATGCTCAACATAAGGAAAGAATGCTTCACATTCATATCACACAAGCACTTATCAAACTTCCCCACACTTAAGCTTTTGCTTGTCCTCAAGCAAAAATTAAAAACGTTATGTGCATCAATGAAGAAGATATTGGAAGTGCTTGGCCTTAGGTTCACCAAAGTATACAAAGAGAGCATTCTACAAGTAAGGGAAATTCCAACACTAAATACGAAAAATCAATGCTCTAGCTAAAAACATGAATCAAAAAGAAAACAAAACCGGAAATCGTGTACGTGTGTGAACTCACTCAAAAACAACCCAAGGTATACTCCTCAAAGTTCTAAGTACAAGGGACTTATTTATCTACAAAAGTGAACAATTTCAAAGATGGTAGTAGCTTCACACATCCTCTAAGGTAAGCCTTTCCAAACCGGCCGCTAATGTGGCTTTCACACTTTCAAAGTGGTAGCTCTTTATACCGGAGTGGTAGCTTTCACTCATCTTATGAGATAGCTCTTTCTCTCATTAGGGCATAGCTAGTATTTGACTTATGAGAGTAGCTTCATTCTACATAGGTGGTAGCTCTTTCCACCCAACAAGCACAAATAATAAAACTATTTTGTTCTTTCTTTTCATTTTCCAATTTTTTTTTAGAATTTAGCACAATAAAATAAACCTAACTAGTCCCTTTAACATCGAACATGAGTTTCCAATAGAGTTCAAAGAGTGAGTAGTGCACTGAGTATAAATCGGTCAAAAAATTCCTAGAAATTCAAGCAAGTACTAGAGCATGAACACATCCAATGTTAGAAATTCTCCTAAACTCAAGAATACGATCATTGCAACTAAGGTGAACTGCCATTGGCTATGTGAGCATATATCAATCAAGAACAATAGAAAAGATGTTTGCACTATGAAACTCCCCCCCACACTTAAGTTGTACATTGTCCCCAATGTACACATTCAAGCTCACTCAAAATATAAATCATTCAAAAGCTAATGTGGGAGAAGCAATCAAAACAATACTCCCCTGACTCCTAGTGTGACATTTGATGAAGCTAGTTCGTTGGGAGTAGGGTTCCAACGGGTTGTGAAGCTTACACGGCCAAGTACCTCAGTACCTTGGCCGTGCCCATGACTAAGTCTCAATTCCCAAGAAGACAAGACCATCTGCACGCATACACGAGGGGGTTCAGTGAAGCTCAATAAAAACAAAATAAATCGAGTGTATATAAAGGATAAAGCAATGAATACAACTCGATGATGCAAAATGAAAATAAACTCAGAAGGGAAATCCTTTCTGAGTGAAAAATTCTAAAACAGGAAAAATAAAATAAAATGCAAGAAAGTAAAGGAAAAAATCAAGTGTCGGTGCTGCTCTCAGGCTACTGTGCTGCTGCTGCTGGTGAAGCACATAGTGGGTCTACCGGTACCGGGGTAGAGGGTGGAGGTGCTAGAGGAACTGACGGGGCCGGAGGAGTCCTCGGCCGCAATGCAAATGATGAGGCGACGTCTTGCTCTAAAATCTGCTATAACATGTCGAAACACGCCATGAACTACGTGTCATCGAGTGGCACTGTAGCCCCTAATCTCGGCACTTCGCTCGAGCCTCAGCCACCTCTGCCCGTATCACTCCTAAAGCGCTCTCGAGCCTCTCAAAACGAACATGAGCTCGAGATGGTGGAAACGTACGCACGGGGGATGGTTCCGCTGCTACTAGAGGTGTCCCGGTCTACATCGGTGCTGGTTGGTGCTCGGGAGCAGGCTGAGATACCCCAGCTTAATCCTCGAATGGTATATTCAGCACATAAACACCATTTGAATATTTACGGACTAACCCCATTAGCCTCATTGTCTCTAACCCAAGGGGTGCTGGTATTATCGCCTTCTCGGTTCCGCTGATTTTGTCTCGCAGACCCATCCCCACAATGAGTCTAGTAATATATGGACCTGAGAAGATGACACCCAATCTGGAATATTATTCTTGATGCTTCAGATACTCCGCTAAAATATGCCCCAGATGGACTGGTTCGTTCCGAACCATGGAGTACAAGTACAGAAGCTCTTGCTTTGTTGATGACTCCCGTGCTATCACCGCGACCATTCACTGACCTGCTCATGATGGCGTGAAGATATCTGTAACTGGGTCGAGATAAACATGAGGCCTTAGACACTCCTGTTTCATATCGCCCCTTTCCATATAGTAATATATACGCCTCAATGGGAGATAGACCCGACATGTCAATTGCAAGATTCTCATACTCCTCAGTTTCAGTATACTCTTCATCATATAGACCAAGTCTCGTGGAAAACTGTGTGACACTCATACTATGATGTTGCCCAAGGGCTCTGAACTGAATAGCACCAACACTATCAAAATTAGCATAAGAGCGGTCAAACTCAAACGAAGCAAGTACCTCCAAAGTGAGTGCGCGGATAGCGGGATCATGAATATTCAATAACTTGTGCCAATTACCAAATAATAATAATTTCTTGACCTTGTCAGCCATGCCATCCACTAGCTGCACCTTTCTAAGTATCCCAACATCCGAGATTCGTGTTTGACCAAACTTAAGCTTCTCTAACCGCTCAAACCAAGCTTTATGCACAGGAAGTGTGAATTCCATGATTTCCGTCTCAGGGGCAAGCTTTCGAGGACGTTTGGCAACTGCTTTCTTCGATTTGGTGGCCGTACCTGCATGTATTAAAAAAAGAAAATCAATTAGTTCCATTCAAACTGCAGGAAGATAACAACACACGGCCGGGCGGAAATTCCACACGCCCGTGCACATCCACGGGCCGTGGAAAACGCACGGCCCTTGTAGCCAATCTCCATGCCATACTCTCTATCTCAATTTCAGATCGTCTTAAATACAAATCATAACCATTTTAACAAGAAGACGGTGTGTATTATCCATTTCCATCGTGGGTAATTAGTTAGATGCAAAGAAATCAAAGAAGAGAGGAAATTAAGGCCTACCAATGAGTTGAACCTAAACACCCCTACAATCCACACAATGCGCAATCAATCAACTCGAGGACGACAGTAGGAGGGGACGAGAATGTCGGAAATAATGCTCTTTGGGCGGCTTAGGGTTGTTTGCGGAGAAAGGTGTAACTGTTGTAATGGGAGAGCGGACGGTCTTTTAACTCCTGGAGATCCACACGGGTGTGCGGGCATCGTCCACGCCCGTGCACCCTCAAACTTAGGAGTCACAGTGGCAGATGCACGGCCCTGTGGCCTCGCTGGATATTCGAGAAAAATATTATACACGCCCGTGCGGAAATTCCCCACGGGCATGGATATTCACATGCCCAATTCACAGGGACAGCCGCACGCCCCTGTGTCTTCTCGGAATGGAGAGAACTCCTCTGCAGGGTTTCGCATGGGTGTGTGGAAATTACCCATGCCCGTGCATGGTTCACAAGGTTATCCACAGGGGCGAGTCCACGCCCCTGTGTGTTCTCGTGAAAAATTTGCCCAACTCTGTAGGAATTCACATGGCCGTGCAGAAATTACCCATGGGCATACGACATTCGCATGGTCGTTCACAGGGACAGCCGCACGCTCCTGTGCCTTCTCTGGATGGGCTCGCAGTATACGCCCACGGGCGTGTGGAAATCCAACACGCCTGTGTGTTTTCTCTGTATGACTTAGAAAAATCTGCAGGCTCTGCAGAATATTTCTGAACATGTTTACACACTCAGAGCCTGCCCTATTATGGAAATTTTACTAGTGAAGAACACGAAATAGAACCCAAACGACCAAACCTCACCAATTCCTCATAAAACACACGATGAATTTTAAACAAAAAACACAACAAAATCGCAGCACGACATCTAAAAATTAAGACACCAACACTTAAGAATTTATTCATGCAAACAAACTAAACTAAAAGATAAGAAAACAGTAAACACTTGGGTTGCCTCCCAAGAAGCCCTTGTTTTACATCACTAAGCTTGACGTACCTCTTCTTTACCTTATGGAGGCTTGAAAAAAGTATGTTCCTCCCGACTAGACATTGCATAGCTACTTCCCTTAAACCAAAAATTTGCTTGCCTGGGTGGAATATTTGTTGGAGAGTCCAACCATCTTACCTTTGGCCTCCAAGGAAACAATTTGGGTTGGGAATTGTCCAAGCTTAGCATAGGTGGATCATTGGATGGTTTCAATCTCCTACGCACATCTTCTCCCAAACCCAAAATCTCTTTCTTGCAATTTATGAATTGATCAATCCCAAATAGTAGTTCTTGTTCCATTACCTTAGGATTTACTTCTTCTCGTGTATTTTCAGCTTGAAAGGAACATGACACTAGCAAATCCCCTTGAAAATTTTCTCGCTCACAAGCATAATCTTCATTCACTTTGTCCAAAATTTCAAAATGGTATTCAGCTTCTCCCTTTTCATTTTCTACACCAATGTACTCAATTTTCCCAACTTCTTCATTGTCGTTCACTACCACATCATCTCTACAAGGAACTTGAATTGCTTGCTCAAATACTTGTTGTTCCTTGGAGAGTGTGTTAAGTATCCCTCCTAATTGATGCTCAAGGTTTTTAAAGGAGGCTTCATGACATCTTAGTGTGGTCTCCATATTTTGGACGCAGACATCGGATGCTTCAATGAAGTTAGCTAATACTCTTTGCAACTGAAGTGCATCCTCTCCGAGTATCTCACCCGTTTGACATTCCTCTTGAGGTGCCTCCCAATGTTGTTCACCATTATCCCATAATATGTTTGGGTAGCCCACTTCAATTGGATGATATGCGTTGTAACATGGAATGTTCTATTGTTGTGAAGCAAAAATTCTATCAACTTTTTCACTCAGAGCTTCAACCTGCAAATGTAGAGCAACGACTGGGTCAATCATCATTTAAAATCCTTGCAAGAAAAAGTAAGACATGACAAAAGAACATAAATGAGAATGATGGAAGAATAAGAAAGTGTGAAATAATAGAACAAATCAGAACGGTGATAGAGAAGAGACGTGAAATAGAATGAAGGGTAAATAGCTAAGAAAACAAAGTGCAAAGCATCTCTAAACGCCTACTCCCCGGCAACGGCACCAAAAACTTGACAAGGTCCCTTTGCGTATATCCCGCAAGTGCACGGGTTTGTCGAAGTAATAATCCCGGGTAAACGGGGTCGAATCCACAGTTAGTAGGGAGTAAAAACAATTAATTTGATTCTTAGCTATGTGAAAACTCAATGATAAGGAGTGTGATAATGATTCAATTCTCAACAATAAAAGCAACAAGAAAGAGAACAAAAGTAAAGAAGGGGGTAAGGCAATCGATAAAGATGGGGTACCCGGATAATGCTCCACCTAGGATAATTGTTTCAAGTTCAAGAACCCTCAATTATGCTTCCTAATCAATGCAATACTGAGTCGTGGAAATCCTTAATTATATAGTCCCAAATCTAAGGTCAACTATGCCTAACTCTATACATGTCCCGCAGTTGAAATCAAACAATCTCAACACCTCGCACTCGCATAGAGTTGCAATGAGCTCTAGGGCATCCAAGTGATAAATCTCTTCCTTATAATAGACCTAACCCTTTGGTTCAGGTGGAAGGTCCTTAACCACAATTGAGCCCTAGATACTAAGATCACCTCAACGCTTCACTCCGCAACTAAGCCCCAGTGGAAGTTCATCCCTTAGACCATTCACTCTAATATGGCCTCAAAGAACTCGAGGAACGGAGGTAGAATCTATCACGCGGGAGGGGAAAGGGGACGCTCCTGTACCTCTCGACTCACCCTCTCAACCCTCTCCAACCTAGCTTTGTTTAACGCTCGTGGTGTGTCACTCACTCACAAGGTTACCAACAAGAACTCTCAACCCTAGTGCCACTCTAGGGGAAATGTTAATACAATCAAGCATTCAAGGTTGGAACTCACAATAAACATCAATTTATTGAAAGCATAATAAAGAGGTTTAGAGAAACAAATACATCCTGGGGTTCACAATACACGAGTACCCACTAGGGGTTTAGCTCTCCATGGAGCTCAGTACAATCAAAGAAATAGAATGTAAAAGTAATGAATCCTTAAAGAAACCCTCTCGATAGTCGTGTCGATGGTCTTGTGGAGAGTCCTCTACTCGTCGCAAGGGATCCTTTGTCCGGCCTAGGATACACCTCGCCGGATCAGTGCCGACGAAAGCTCTCCCAATAACCTTCTTCCAAACGACACGTGATGTCGGAGCTGTAGAACCTCTCCAAAAACCTAGCCAATACCCCTCGAAACCCTAGCCGAAGCCCTCTCGCAAGTTGGGGAAAAGATGGAGAAAAGAATGCCAAAATCGGGGCTGAATCGTCTTTAAATAGGGCTGGAATCGGGTGACTCCTCGGCCGTGGATGCTCCACGCGCCTGTGTGGAATTTCCACACAGCCGTGGATAATTTCCACACGCCCGTGTGGATTCTTTGTTTCTCTGGTTTCTCGGTCGGCTGTGAACAGTGCTGTTATAGTACATACTACAAGGTTGCTACAATATTCGACCTGAATAGCTTCCCAATTCCGTACTTTCATCGGGGTAACGTAAATGGGCACAAGTTCACGTTGTGGATCACTTGCTTCTTCAATGGTGTGCACGTTGGTGGAACTCTTGTTCTATGTGCATAAGTCGTAATGCTCGAGTGTGACTGCCTCTGTGCCCCTCCAAATGGATGTGCCAACTCGAATACGAGGAGGTTGGCACACATTCTAGCATCTCACATCGACCTATGTATTCGCGTTTGAACCTTAGCAAGATTTCCTCCAAAATAGGTGTATTGTGATCCACATTGGCCTATTTCCTTCATACTTGGCCTCACAACCCTACCTGCATAAAAGTAACATAAAAACACACATATTAGTGTAAAACCTGAGAAAAGTAATGTTCAACATAAGGAAAGAATGCTTCGCGTTCATTTCACACAAGAACTTATCAATCACCTAATGCTGGCTTCATTTTTGGCTCCGCTCTATGCGTAACACATATTTTGCTCTCTTGCATCAAAGCTCTATCTTCTGGGCCCAATGTGCTCATTTGCAGTAGCTAAACTATGGTGAAACTAATTCTGCTTTCTTTTATCATACTGCCAAAGCCCGCAAGGTTAAATCTCGGATCCACTCCCTTCGCAATAATTCAGGTATTATCCTTACTGCTTGTGACGATATTGATAATGAATTCCTATCATTTTATTGTAATCTTTTGGCATCTTCATTCTCTATCTCTTTGGATCATCTTTATTCTTCTCTTCCAGATTATTTTCCCACACAGCGTTCGATGACAAGGATGATCTAATCAAGCCTGTCACCAAGGGGGAGATGCTCCGATCCCTTAGGTCCATGCTGCATGGAAAATCCCCAGGTCCAGATGGCTTTAATGTTGAATTTTATCTCTTTTATCAGAGTATTTTGGGTGATCACTTGTTTAATGCTATTAACCATTTCTTTATCACAGCCAGCATGCCTAGTTCTTGGGGGAAAACTTATATTGTTTTTATTCCTAAGATAGAGCAACCCCAAAAAGTTTCTGATTTTTGGCCTATCTCTCTCTGTAAAGTTTACTATAAACTTATCTCTAAAATTCTGGCTGAAAGACTTAAACTTGTGCTCCCTAAATTAATTGGCCCTGAGCAATCTGGCTTTTTGGTGGGCAGTCTATCTTTGATAATATCCTTGCGGTTCAAGAGATAGACCATACTATGGAAACTGATAAAACATACCCCCTAAGGTTGCTAATCAAAGTAAATATTGAGAAAGCTTTTGACAATATTGAATGGAAAATGATCCTTGCAACACTCCATGGGATGTGTTTTCCTGATATTTAGATTATATTGATTGAGTCCTGTCTTTCTTCAGCCTCTTTCTGGCTTCTCATCTATGGTAAACCTAGTTAGTGGTTTTCGAGTACCAGGGGTGCAAGGCAGGCGGATCCCATCTCCCCTTTAATCTTTTTGCTGGTTACTCAAAATCTCTCTATTATTCTTAACCATGCCCTTTATATCAATTTCTTGTCTGGTTTTGACTCTAATCTTCCTAGAAACTTTAATCACCTTATGTTCGATGATGACCACATTCTTATTACCAAGGCCTCTAGACAATCTGCTAGGAATGTTTTATTCTGTCTTAATTTGTATGCCAACATTTCAAGTCAAAAACCCAACCTCAGTAAATTTGCCATTTACCTTCCTAGTTGGTTTAACAAATGAGTATCCAAGTCATTAGCTTCCATTCTTGGCATTAATCTTGGAAGCTTTCCTTTTACTTACAAGGGAGCTCCTATCTCTCCCTCCCGCATCCCAACTAATCACTTTAATTTTCTGGTTGATTAAACTGCCTTCTCTATTTCGGCCTGGAATAAATCCCTTATTTCCCAAGCTGGTCGAGTTGTCCTTCTTAATTCCTGTGTCTTCTCTCTTCTAGTGTACATCCTATCCATCTTTTATCTTCCTAACTCAATCGTGGACTCCATCTCTGAGCTTGCTAGCAATTTCCTTTGGGGTAGGCATGGCAGGGACTCTAGTTTTCATTCTATTAGTTGATGAACAGTTACTCTATCTAAACCTGAGGGGGGTCTTGGCCTCCGCAAGCTTAGAAATGCTAGAATTGCTCTTCTTGCTAAACATGTGTTCTCGATTCTTAACAAATATGACAAACTTTGAGTCTCTATTTTTTTCCACGAGTATGAAAATTGGAATATTTGGGGTGATTTTTTTCATACTAATGCTTCTTGCTTTCATAAAGACATCTTTAAAACCGTGAAAATTATTTGGCCTAATCTTCACATGGTTGTTTGTAATCCCATCCTCTCCAATGTTTAGGAGGATCCTTGGCTTCTTGACCTTCCTTGAGCCATAAGCCAACTTTTATTAACATAAATCTTGTTGACAACATCTCTATGAACTCCTTTGTGCATAACGGTGATCTCAATATTCGGTGTGCTCCACTTTGTTTGGGGACAACTTGAGTCATGTCATTTTTAATGATACTATTTTTGATAATGAGGCCAAGAATGACTGGGTTTGGCATCCCACCACCTATTTGGCCTCTATTGTGGCTGCAATTTATGATCATCTTAATTCTGAAAATCTCAATTTTGTTGTTTGGAATGGTTGGGGTTTCATTTGGAAACTCAAAGTCCCTCCTCGCATTAAGACATTTGTTTGGAAATTGGCTCATTGTAAGCTCCCAATCGGTAATTATCTCTATAATATTAACATCGAGACTGGTACCTTGTGCCATTTTTGTGGGCTCTTTTATGAGTCGGCTGAGCACCTTCTTTTGCATTGTTGCTGCGCGAAAATTTGTTGGGATACCACTTTCAATTGGTTGGGCTTGGATCATTCCTTCCACACCCATCTCAGCAATGGCACTTGGCTTACTTGTAAATTCATCTGTGCTTTGGATATGATTTTGCCAAGGCTCTTACTCCATCGGTTGCCTGGCACATTTGGACTGCGAGATGCCATAAAATCTTCTGTCAAATCCCGCCAAATTTCAATTAGATACCTTCAAAAGCTTGGGCGGGCATCCAAGCTTATTTTTTTGTTCATGGTCTTTTCTGCAGAAACACCTCTTTGAGTATACAACCTCGCCACTTTTCAATCTTGGTGTTTTCTGATGCTGCGTGGGATCCTCTTATATGTAAGGCTGGTTGTGGATTCTTCATTACCACTAATTGAAATTTCATCCTTCTTGCAGGAGCTGTCAGTGATACTTGTGTTTCTTCTCTTGATGCCAAGCTCCGTGCCATTTTTCTTGCCTTGCAACAATGTCACTCGAATGCTTGGTCTCCCAGCAAGCTCTTCCCCAATTGTAGTTGTGCAATCAATCTGATTAATGATTTCAACAATGTGACAGCATGGCGATCCTCTGATATCATTCATACTATCAAAATTTTTTAATGTTAGTGGCCTGATTTCTCTAGGGACCACATCCACCACAACTTCAACTGTATTGCTGATAGCCTTGCCCACTTCGGTAGCCTTAATCCGCAAATATCCCTCTTTGCCCAGGGCCGCGATTGTTTGCGCTGGCTCGATGATCTTTGTTGTTCTTCAAACTTCTTCTTTTAATTTCTGTTGTGTTTTTTATTTTATTAGCTATTTGTAGCTACTTTTGCAAAAAAAAACATAGTTTCTCGCTTTTAGCAATTCAATTTTTCTCATTAGATTACCATACAAGCCTTGCTACCTTTGGCTGAATTTTTTCTATCAGTTCCATGATAGAGCAAGCTTCCACTGTCATTAGAGATTCCATTTTTTCTATTACATTGATGGATATAAGCTTTGTTATCTCTGGAGGTTTAATTTTCCCCGTAAATAAAATGAGTAGGTACCAACATTGGAAATAGCGGGTTTAATTAGATTGCATTATATGTTTAGGGGTTTGATCATGTCACATGGCTTGGTATATTTTTCCGTATACTATAATATATTACTAGAGTATATGTTTGCTGTCATTTTTAGTTGGGAATAAGTTTTGTAATTTTTTGATATTGGTACTGGGAAAGATTTTATACTTAGTCATATGTCCTATACAAGCATGTGCTTGATATTGCATTGATCGTAGAGATTTCCATCTTTTCTCCACCCATGTTCTATTCCCAGATGGACCAATAACATCCTATTTATATTTTCTTTTTCACAATTGGAATTTTCAAAGATATGAGCATACATAATCATGGCAAATTAGGAAATCATACAAATAATATATTGTTATGAGTAATGTGTATTTAGCTTTTCTTATTCAAGCAATTCACATTTGTGAACAGCTAGGAATAGCTAGTGGTTTGGATACACTATGGGGCTATTTGGTAACCTGCAAGTAGCTACAACTAGCTATATTGCAAGTGGAGTTACATGTAAAACATTGTTTGGTTACCTGTGAAAAGCATTTTACATGCAAAATATTTTACATGTTATTGTACTATTAAAAGATTTCAACTTACAACAAATTTGCTGTAAGTTGAAATCCTACAAAATAACTGGGTTAAGGTCACCTTCTTTTTAACAAAAAGCATGACATTTCAACTTTCCTCTCTTGCTTGACCAGCCCCACTAAAAAGCTCACCGCTCCGGCAGCCTTGAGCTCCAGACCCACCTCTCTCTCTGGTAAGGTACACCTTCTCCTTGCCCTTTAGATCTGGCATCAATCTTTGCTCAGCCTTTTTTTTTGGGGCGTTTTTACTGTGAAAACATGTAATGCATACCTGGGAGAAACTAGATGTTTGCTTTTTTTCTCTTCAATTCGTACAGTTTGAGGATAAAATGGAACTAATGGCTAGTTTGAGGTGGAAAAATTTATCCTGCTTGTTCACTTGGTGTTTGTTCCTTTAATTTAGCCAATCTTCTCATTTTGTTTATCCTACTGCTTGAATCTCAAGAGAATATTTCGAAAGGTCTTAGCTTTTTTGTATCCCTTTTAAGTATTTAAAAGTATATTATAGTTCTATTTACCTTGATTTCATTTAATTGGAACAAAGGCATGTGGATCATCACTTGGTTGCTAGCTTCTTGCTCAAGCCTAAACAATAAGCTGGTATTACACAGGATGTCTAACAATTGATATTTTAGCTATAGTTAGTCTAAATGAGCATACCCATTTTCTATTATAAAATGAAAAACTATTTTGTATTATGTGTTTTTAGTGATATTAGTTCACTTAATTAATATACATGATTTAAATATTAATTTTTAATTTGATTCAAAACATTTTTAAATAGCAGAGTAATTTTTTGAAATATTACTATAATAAAAAATCCGCTCAATTTGGTAAGTAATATCACTATTAGTTTTTTCTTTAAATTATATGTTACTTGAAAAATATTGATATAGTAATCATACAAATGTTGGTGTGAAGTCCAAAATAACTTTCTGTAAAATTCAATGGAAGGTATAACATAAAAGCTTTATTATCTTTTGGAAACAAAAAGAAAGTTGTAGTTTTTGTTACTTTTATATATTTTCAATAAATTTCAATAAAATGTGGCATATTTGTTCATTTATGTTTTTTAAAAAATAGTTGTTGTTTCTCGCTTGTACTCTTGATGGTGAACTTTGTTAAATTATTATTATTATTATTATTATTTTATAAGAGTACTGTCTTTAATTTGCATGGAAATGTTTATGTTGTGTTGGTGAGAGTCTTGGGAGGAGTTTTTTTAAAAAAAAAAAATAATGGGGAAAACTTCTGATATACCCAATGGCATATGCCCAATTAACTTTAATTGGTTGGCAAAACCAGTGATTTATATAGTACAGGATAAAAGGGATGAGTCATGTTTTAAGTGGAAGGGTAAAATTGTTAATATATAATTTTATTTCATGGGATAAGTGAAGTTGTAAATTTGCCTAGGGTTTTTGTCTTAATTTTAAATTTTATAACGTTTTATGAAGTCTCTATAAATGTCACTTATCCCTAACTCTAGATGAAATCAATTGATTCTCTGGTGAGAAAAATCCCAAGCTCTCTCTCTCTCTCTCTCTCTCTCTCTCTCTCTCTCTCTCTCTCTCTCTCTAAACCTATCTTCTATTTGTAGAAGAAAAGGAGATTGTTTCTCAATTCCAGCGTGTGATCCAAAGGCGTGGGACTTTTGTTCGGTGTTATAATATCTACAACAATCTAAGGGACAAATTCGGCACATCAAATTAGGCGTTAGGTTTTGTATTTTTTTTTAATTGCACACCTCTTTCAGAATATAGATTAAATAAGGAAACTGCAAGAATATAGGAGCAACATGTAAAAGCACAAAATAATTCACTAGTGAATGGTGTTTTACATGGATGTCAATCAGGGTACTTAATGAATTTTAAAAATTTAAAAACTTCTTCATAATACCCCTCAATATAAAAGGCCAATATTAATAGAAATTGCATTGGTAATCCTTTTTAAAAAAATAAAAATGGCTATTTTTCATCTTTTTAATTGATAATTAATTTTATAAAATTACAATACTGTGGTAAAAGTATATTAGTAAAAGTATTCTATTGGTAATAACATGTTGGTAAGTTATTCACCAATGTAATTCTTACCGCCAAACACTTATCAACAAAAATATTCAAGAAATCCATCAGTAACTTTGTTAGTATTTTAAATTGTCAATCTCATGTAGTTTTGTAAGTAGACTATCGGTATTCTATAGGTAAAACAAATATTCCGACGAAAATAATTCCATCATAAATACTCCATCGTTATGGAAGTGTTCTTTTATTGTGATTCTCTTTGTAAATTTTAAATTTCTCTACAAGATTTTCTATAGGTCTTCTTATTACAATAATTGTAGCTTGCTATTTTACTGTTTGCTTTGTTTTCTAATTTTTTTTCTTTTGAGTAGTTAAAGGTAAATAAAATAGCTAATCTTGTTCTTATCAATGATCCATGTTCACCTGTCATCATCTCCTCTACACTTGACGAATCTCAAAAGGAAGGATTATTGAAAATTCTACATGAGCACAAAGGAGCTATTACATGGAGTATCACCAATATAAAAGGGATCAGTTCCTATTTTTGCACACATTAAATCTTGATGGAGGACAATGTCAAACCTAAGATTCAATCTCAATGGAGACTGAACCCAAACATGATGGAAGTGGTAAAAAAATAGGTGAAAAGACTCTTAGACACTGGAATAATTTACCCAATCTCGGATAGTCCTTGGGTGAGCCCCACCAAGTTGTACCAAAGAAAGAAGGAATGACGGTAATTTTGATTGATCACAATGAATTGATACTCACGCGCACAATTACGGGGTGGGGTGTTTGCATAGACTATCAAAAGCTGAATGATGCCACCCACAAGGATCATTTCCCTTTACCATTCATTGATCAAATATTAGAAAGACTAGCTAGTCACTAATACTATTGTTTTTTTAATGGGATATCCGGTTATCTTCAAATATCGATTGCTCCTGAAGATTAAGAGAAAACCGCATTCACTTGTCCCTTTGCTACCTTGGCTTACAGAAGGATGCCGTTTGGCTTATGCAATGCTCCCGCAACATTTTACTGGTGTATGATGTCAATTTTTGATAAATTCAATTAAAGATTTTATGGAAGTGTTTATGGATGACTTTTCAGTTTACGGGGACTCTTTCGATGGGTGCTTAGAGAACTTAAGTCGTGTCCTTGCCACGTACGAGGAAATAAATTTGGTACTAAACTGGAAGATATGCCACTTCATGGTGAGGGAAGGAATTGTCTTGGGTCACAAAATCTCATATGAGGGGATTAAGGTAGACAAGGCCAAGCTCTACTCAATCGAAAAACTTCCATTACCTAAATCCACCAAAGATGTTCAGAGTTTTCTCGGCCATGTGGGATTTTTTATGAGATTCATTCTTGATTTCTCAAGAATATCAAAACCTCTAACAAAGCTTTTGGAAAAGGACACATTGTTCAACTTTGATCAAGATTGCTTGTTGGCCTTTCAAACCCTAAAAGAAAAGTTGGTCAATGCCCCAATTGTAAAGACTCATGATTGGGAGTGCCCTTTTGAACTCATGTGTGATGCAAGTGACTGGCAGTGGGAGTAGTGTTAGGACAGAGATATGACAAGCAATTCCATCTGATCTATTATGTGAGCAAGACATTGACACCAGCTCAAGGAAATTAAACCACCACAAAAAAGAATTTCTTGCTATTGTCTACGCCTTTGATAAGTTCAGATCATTCCTAGTCAAAGGTCACTGAGTATAGTAATCATTCTGCAATGAGGTACCTTCTAACCTAAACTGATGCCAAACTTAGACTGATCAGATGGATTCTCCTGCTGTAAGTGTTTGACATAGAAATTTGAGACAAGTGAGAATCAGAGTGGTAGCGGATCAGTTGTCACGTTTGTCTTATACTGAGGATAATGTTGACCAACACAGAAACATCAAAGATGTCTTCTTGGATGAGCATCTAATTGCAATCTTATTAGAAGTTACTCATGATTTTGGTCACCATGGTATGCCAACCTCGCTAACTACCCGACCGGATGATTCATTCCCGCAAATTTTTCCTTCTAACAAAAAAATGAAATTATTATCAGATGCTACACATTATATATGAAAGGACCCTTTTCTATACAAGTTCTACGCTAATCTAGTGATGTGGCGTTGTGTCTCACATGCTGAGGGATGAGAAATCTTGAAGCACTATCATGACGTAACTGTGGTGGCCATTTCAGTGCAAAACCCATGGCTGGAAAAGTCCTAGAAGCCAGGTTTTTTTGGCCAACCATCTTTGCTGATGCTCAAGCCTTTGTCAAGACGTGTGACCAATGTCAAAGGAGCGGAAATTTATCTAAGTTCAATGAGATGAGACAAACTCATATCAAACTGTGTGAGGTATCTGACGTCTGGGGTATTGATTTTATGGGACCCTTTCCTAACTCAAATGGGAACCAATTTATACTGGTGGCGGTTGATTATGTTTCCAAGTGGGTGGAGGCATAGGCATTACATATAAATGATGCTCGAGTGGTCGTGAAATTTTTAAAGAAGTTTTTTCCCGGTGAGTGGAGGCATAGGCATTACATATAAATAATACTCCGGTGAGAGGGTAGTCGAATCCACTGCGAATAGTGCTTAGAACCACCAAAATTGCTATTTAACTAGAATGAAAATATGTTGAAAGTGATGTGAAAACAAAATCAATGCAAATGAAAATAAGAAAAGATAAAGGAGACGCAAGTAAAAGATAGGGGAGGCAACTGACACGTCCGAATATGCGTGTAAATTGCAAGTGCACGGGTGTCGAAGTAATAATCGCAGATGAGTGGGTATCGTATCCACAGAGAGTAGATTAGAAAGACACTTAAGTTGTTTCTTAACTAATATGCAAAATGAATAGTGATAAGTGTGACAAAATATGAAATAACAAAAATAAAAGCAACAAGATAGAGAGCACAAGTAAAGGAGAAGGTAAGGCAATCGACAAAGATGGGTACCGGGATATTGATCCACCTAGGACAATCGTTTCAAGTGCAAGAATCATCTATTATAATTCCTAATTGATGCAACCATGAGTTATGGAAATCCTTAACTACATGATCCCAAATCTAAGGTCAACCATGCCTAACTCTATACATGTCCCGGAGTAGAGATTAAATAACCTCTCAACCTCGTACTCCTATAGAATTGAAATGAGCTCTAGAGATTCCAAGTGATAAACCCTATTCCTATATATAGACCTAACCCTTTGGTCCAGGTGGAAGACCCTAGCTACAATTAAGCTCTAGGCGCTAAAATCACCTCAACGCTTCAATCCATTACACTCACAACTAAGCCTCTGTGGAAGGTCATTGACATGATCCCCTTGCATATATCCAGCAAGTGCACGAGTTTGTCGAAGTAATAATCCCGGATGAGCGGGTATCGAATCCATAGGGAATAGGGAATAAAAATACTTAATTTGTTTCTTAGCTATGTGAAAGATCAATGATGATAAGTGTGACAATGATTCAATTCTCAACAATAAAAACAACAAGTAAGAGAGAAAAAGTAAAGAAGGGGGTAAGGCAATCGATAAAGATGGGGTACCCGGGTAATGCTCCGCCTAGGATAATTGTTTCATGTGCAAGAACCCTCTATTATGCTTTCTAATCAATGCAATGCTGAGTCGTGGAAATCCTTAATTACATAGTCCCAAATCTAATGTCAACTATGCCTAACTCTATACATGTCCCGGAGGAGAAATTAGATAACCTGTCAACCTCGCACTCGCATAGAGTTGAAATGAGCTCTAGGGATTCCAAGTGATAAATCTCTTCTTAATTATAGATCTAACCCTTTGGTCCAGGTGGAAGGTCCCTAACCACGATTAAGCCCTAGATACTAAGATCACCTCAATGCTTCACTCCATTGCACGCGCAACTAAGCCCCAGTGGAAGTTCATCCCTTAGACCATTCACTCTATTATGGCCGCAAAGAACTCGAGGAACGGAGGTAAAATCTATCACGTCGGAGGGGAAAGGGGACGCTCATGTACCTCTCGACTCACCCTATCAATTCTATCCAACCTAGCTTTGTCTAACCCTCGTGGTGTGTCACTCACTCACAAGGTTACCAATGAGAACTCTCAACCCTAGTGTCACTCTAGGGAAATGTTCATACAATCAAGAATTCAAGGTTGCAACTCACAATAAACATCAATTAATTGAAAGCATAATAAAGAGATTCAATCAAATGAATACATCCTAGGGTTCACAAATACCGAAGTACCCACTAGGGGTTTAGCTCTCCATGGAGCTAAGTACAATCAAAGAAATAGAATGTAAAAGCAATGAATCCATAAAGAAACCCCCTCGATAGTTATATCGATGGTCTTGTGGAAAGTCATCTACTCGTCATCCAAGGATTCCCTCGTCCGGTATAGGATACGCCTCGACGGAAGCTCCCCTACCAACCTTCTTCCTAAGGAATGACGATGTCAGAGCCGTAGAAACTCTCCAAAACCTTGGCCAATACCCTGCAAAACCCTAGCCGAAGCCCTCTCTCAAGTTGGGGAAAAGATGGAGAAAAGAATACTAAAATCGGGACTGATTTGGCTTTAAATAGGGCTGGAATCGGGTGACTACACGGGCTTTGATACTTCACGCGCCCGTGGGGAATTTCCACACGGGCGTGGATAATTTCCACACGCCCGTGTAGATTTTCTGAACTTCTGTTTTCTCGGCCGGTTGTGAACAGTGCTGCTACAGTATTTCCTACCATGTTGCTACAGTGCTCTACAACAAATGGATGTGCCAACTAGAATACGAGAAGGTTGGCACACACTCTAGCATTACACACCCGACCTATGTCTTCGCGTTTGAACCTTAGCAAGATTTCATCCAAAATCAGTGCATTGTGCTCCACATTGGCTTCTTTCCTTCATACTCGGCCTCACAACCCTACCTGAATGAAAGTAACATAAAAACACACATATTAGTGTAAAAACCCAAGAAAAGTAATGCCCAACATAAGGAATGAACTGAATACATCCTAGGGTTCACAAATACCCAAGTACCCACTATGGGTTTAGCTCTCCATGGAGGTAGATACAATCAATGAAATCGAATGCAAAACCAAAGCATCAATAGAAAACCACCTCATTAGTCGTGGCGATGGTACTATGGAGAGTCCTCTACTCGTCGAAAGGGTCCCTTTGTCCAGCCTAGGATACACGTCGCCGGATCGGTGCCGATGAAAGCTCTCCCACTAACCTTCTTCTAAGCGGCCAGTGATGTCAGAGCCGTAGAACCTCTCCAACGCCCTAGCCAATACCTCTCAAAACCCTAGCGGCCACCCTCTCTCAAGTTGGTGAAAAGATGGAGAAAAGAATGCTGAAATCAGGACTGAAATCAGCTTTTAAAGCGCTGGAATCGGGAATCCACACGGCCGTGTGAAAGCCCTTGTGGATTTTTCACACGGGCGTGTGGAAATTCCACACGCCCGTGTGGATCCTCTGTTTTCTTGTTTTCTCGGGCGGCTGTGAACATTACTGCTACAATATTTTTGCTACAGTTTACTACTGTGCCCTACCGCAGTACCGGCCCGAAATACTCCCGAATCCATGCTTTCATCGAGGTAACGCAAACGGGTACACGTTTACATCGTGGATCGCTTTGCTTCTTCAATAATGGACATGTTGGTAGAGATCTTGTTCTATATGCACAAGTCAGAATGCTTGAATGTGACTGCCCTTGTGCCACTCCAAATAGTTGTGCTAACTCGAATATGAGGAGGTTAGCACACATTCCTGCATCTCGAACCCGACCTATGTCTTCGCGTTTGAACCTTAGCAAGATTTCCTCCAAATTGGTGCATTACAACCCACATTGGCTTCTTTCTCTCATAATCAGTCTCACAACCCTACCTGCATGAAAGTAACATAAATACACACATATTAGTGTTAAAACCCGAGAAAAGTAATGCTCAACACAAGGAAAGAACACTTCATATTCTTATCACCCAAGCACTTATCAAACTCCCCCACACTTAAGCTTTTGCTTGTCCTCAAACAAAAATTAAAACATTATGTTCATGGATGAAGGAAATATTAGAAGTTCTTGGCCTTAGGTTCACCAAAGCATACAAAGAGGGCATTCTACAAGTAAGGCAAATTTCAACACTAAATACGAAAAATCAATGCTCTAGCTAAAAACTTGAATCAAAAAGGACAACCAACTCGAAATCATGTTAGTGTGTGAACTCATTCAAGTCAACCCAAAGTATACTCCTCAAAGTTCTACGTAGAAGGGACTTATTTATCTACAAATGGTAACAAAAATTCAAAAAGGGTAGTAGCTTCACACATCCACTAAGGTAGCCCTTTCCAGAGCGACCGCTAAGGTAGCTTTCACACTTTCAAGGTGGTAGCTCTTTCTACCGGTCTGGTAGATTCACACATCCCATGAGATAGCTCTTTCTCTCATTATGGCATAACTAGTATCTGACTTATGAGAGTAGCTTCATACATCATAGGTGGTAGCTCTTTCCACCCAACAAGCACAACTAAACAACAAAACTATTTTGTTCTTTCTTTTCATTTTTCCATTTTTTTCATTTTTTTATTTTTTTAGAATTAACACAAGAAACAACTTAAACTAGTCCCTTATACATCAAACATAAGTTTCCAAAAGAGTTTAAAGAGTGAGTAGTGCAGCAAGTGTCAATCGGGCAAAAATACCTAGAAATTCAAGCAAACACTAGAGCATTAAAACATTCAATGTTAAAAATTCTCCTAAACTGAAGAATACAATCAATGCAACTAAGGTGAACCGCCATTGGCTATGTGAGCATGTCATGTAAGTGTGTGAAAACTCACTCAAGTCAACCCAATGTGTACTTCTCAAAGTTCTAAGTATAAGGGACTTATTTATTTACAGAACAAAATAAAACAAAGAGATAGTAGTAGCTTTACACATCCTCTAAGGTAGCCCTTTCCAAAGCGGCCGCTAAGGTGGCTTTCACACTTTCGAGGTGGTAGCTCTTTCTACCCAGGTAGTAGCTTTCACTTATCCCATGAGATAGCTCTTTCTCTCATCAGGACATAACTAGCATCTGACTTATGAGGCCAGCTTCATACTTCATAGGCGGTAGCTCTTTCCACCCCAAATGCGCAACCAAAACAAATAGAATTTTTTTAGCAAAAATTAACAAAAGAAACAAAACTAACTAGTCCCTTAAACAATGAACTCGAGTTTCCAAAAAGGTTTACAGAGCGAGTAGTGCAACAAGTGTCAATCGGGCAAAAATTCCCAAAATTTCAAGTAAAAGCTAAAGCATGAGAATATTAAATGTTAAAAAGTCTCCTAAACTTAGAATACAACCATTGCAACTAAGGTGAACTGCCATTAGCTACGTGAGCATTTTTAATCAAAACTTATGTAAAGAACATGTGTAGTGTGAACTACCCCCATACTTAAGATGCCCATTGCCCTCAATGTACGCATGCAAGCACAACAAAAAGTATAACGATGAAAAACATACATAGAAGTGGGCAATTGAAATAATACTCCCCTGAACTCCTAATGGTACATTTGATGGAGCTATATTCATTGAGCATTGAGTTTCAATGGGTTGTGGAGCACACACATCCATGTGAAAATCATATTGACCGTGTCTATGACTAGTCCTCAATTTCCATATTCACAAGACCATCTGCATGTATACATAAGGGGGTTTAGTGAGGCTCAACTAAAGCAAAATAAACTCAAGTATATAAAGATAAAACAATGAAATACAACTCCAGACAACAAAAATAAAAGATAAACTCAGAAGGAGGATCCTTTCTAAGAAGTACAATTCCAAACTAACATGTGAAAATGAAACATGAAAAATAAGAGCAAATAAAATAAAGATACATCAAGTCTTAGTGTTAGGCTCAGTCGCTTCTATTGCTGCTATTGGTACTGGATCAACTAGTGCTAGTGAAAGTGATGGTGGTGTTGGTGATGCCTGAGGGGTTAGTGAAGCTTTGGGTCGTATGATGAATGGTGAAATCGCATCTCGCTCTAATAACTACTGTAAAATGTCGAGACGGGACATCACCTCAATATGGTCTGCGGCCTATGTTGTGTGAACCTCAGCAATCTCAGTTAGTAGAACCCACACTCTAGTCTCGAGCCTCTCAAAATGATCATAGGCTCGAGAGCGAGATAGAATGTGCACTAGAGATGGCTCTTCTGGAGTGGGTGGTGCCTCAGTCTCCATCTGCGCCGGTTGTAACTCCTGCGCAAGCTGATCACCCTCGGTAGCATTACATTCTCCCTCAGCTATCTCTGGTGGGGGCATGTTCAGCACATACACCTAGTCTCTATATCTACACACCATCCCCATCAATCTTATCGTCTCTATGCCTAGGGGAGCAGTTACGATTGTCTTCTTGACCCCATGTATAGCGTCCAATAAACCCATCCCGGTGATGAGTCTAGTAATGTGTGGGCCAGAGAAGAGGACACTAATCCAAGCATATTATCCTTGGTGCCGTAAATACTCTGTCACGATGTGTCCCTAGTTGAGTGTGACGCTCTGAACTATAGCCATTCACCGACCTGCTTAGAATGGCATGAATATAACAATATGCAGGTCAGGAAAGACATGTGGCCTTGGATACCCCCGGCTGATACTGTCCTTGTCCGCACAGTGTTCTGTATGCTCACTGCGGCCTCAAACTGCTACTGCTAGCATATTCTATAGGAAGCTGCTCATAATCCTCTTTGCCGGTGAATGCTTCCTCATAGAGCCCAAGTCAAATAAAAAACTGAGTCACTGATAAATGTTTGTGTGATAAGAATGCTTAATGTTCTTTCGTTATGATGATCATTACTTTCATCAGGTTTTAGCGCTAATACTTGTGCATTTGTGTTACTTTCATGCATATAGGGTTGTGAAGCCGAATGTTAAAGAAAGAAGCCAATGTAGATCGTGAATGCACTATTTAGAGGACATCTTGAGAAGGATCAAACACGAAGACATAAGTCGGGTTCAAGATGCGAGAATGTGTGCCAACCTCCATGTATTCAAGCTAGCACAATGGTTTGGAGGGGCACAAAGACAGTCAAATTAGAGTATCCCGGCTTATGCATTGATAGCAAGATTTTTACCAATGAGGACGGTTATTGAAAAAGCAAAGCGATCTTTGAAGTAAATGTGTGCCCGTTGATGTTACCTCAATGAAAACACGGATTCGGGAGTGTTTCGGGCTGGTAATGTGTTAGCTACTGTAGCAAATTACTGTAGTAGGTACTGTTCACACCGCCGGAAAAAGAGAATTCCAAAGAATCCACACGGGCGTATGGAAATTATTCACGCCCGTGCGGAAATTCAACAGGCCCGTGTGGTAAATCCACAGGGGCGTGTGGAAATTATCCACGCCCATGCGGAAATTCAACAAGCCCGTGTGGCAAATCCACAGGGGCTTGTGGATACCCGATTTCAGCACTATTTAAGCCGTGATTCAGCCCTGATTTCATGACTCTTTTCTCCATTCTTTCCCAACTTTGAGAGGGTTGTGGCTAGGGTTGTGAGAGGTATTGGCAGGGCTTTTGGAGAGGTTTTTTTGGCTTCGACATTGCGCTCCACTTGGAAGAAGTTTATTGGGAGAGCTTTCATTGGCATTGATCCGGCGAGATGTGTCCTAGGCCGAACAAGGAGACCTTTGGAGGAGACGAGGCTTCTCTACAAGACCATCATCAGGACTATCGAGGGTGTTTTCTATGGATTACTTTTTTAAATTTGATTTTATTGTTTATTGTAACGAGCTCCATGGAGAGCTAAACCCCCAAGTGTGTACTTGGATTTGTGAACCCTAGGATGTATTTGCTTCATTAAACATTCTATTATGCTTTTATTAATTGATGTTTTATTTGAGTTCCAATTTTGAATGCTTGATTGGTTTAATCCTCCCTTAGAGTGATACTAGGGTTGAGAGTTCATATTGGTAACCTTTGTGAGTTAGTGCCACACCACGAGGGTTAAACAAAGCTAGATTGGAGAGGGTTGAGAGGTAACAGAGAGTCCCCTTTCCCCTCTGATGTGAATTATCCTACCTCTATTTCCTTGAGTTCTTTGCCGTCATAATAGAGTGAATGGGCTAAGGGATGATCTTCTGCTGGGGCTTAGTTGCAGAGGCAACGATGGGAAGTGCTGAAGTGATTTTAGCACCTAGGGCTTATTGTGACTAGGAACCTCTCACCTGGACCAAAGGGTTAGGTCTATATCTAAGAAGAGTGTTAATCACTTGGAATCCCTAGAACTCAATACAATTCTATCCCAGTGCGAGGTGTTGAGATTGTTCTATTTCTCCTCCGGGATATGGTATAAAGTTAGTCACAGTTGACCTTAGATTTGGCATCGTGTATTGAAGGATTGCCATGACTCATTAATGCATTAGTTAGGAGGCATAATTGTTGGTTTTGCACGTGAAACGATTGTCCTAGGTGGAACAATATCCGAGTACCCCATCTATATCGATTGCCTTATCTCTCACTTACTTGTGCTTTTCTTCTTGCTTCTTTTATTCTTGTTTACATTACATCTTGTCAACACAACCATTATTCATCTTCACTTGGTTAAGAAATAATTTTAAGTATTTTTACTCCCTACTCCCTATGGATACGATACCAAGTAACTTGAGATTTTATTACTCGACAAACCCGTGCACTTGCGGGACATACACAAGGGGCGTTGTCAATCACGCTCATGTTGTGGTATTGTCCGAAAGCTCTTAAATGAATAGCATCTATACTATAAAAACTAGAATAAGAGTGATCAAACTTGAATGATGCTGTCACGCCCCAAACCCGGCTCACCAAACCCGATGCACCGACAAACGGCCGCAAACCTACAAGACCGAGACCCAGTAGGCGTGCAAGGCCTCAAAACCCGAATCTCAAAGCGGTGATCTATTAAAGTCCTGATCTAAAAAAAATTAAACAACAGATTATGAGCTTTTGACAACCCAGTAAGCACCCACTAAAAATTATAGGGATCATTTACAAAAAATCATAAATTATCAAAATCAAAATCAGAAATCAAATTTATTTCAGATAAACACAGATGTCAAAACCAAACATATAGGTCCCGCAAACAACTATTGCCAAAACAAAATAACAGAACTCCTATATTTAGCCTAAGTGTCCCGAGCTAGAATTATCTGAACTTAAATTTTTACCGTCGGTGACCCGAGCCAGATTTATCAGAAGCCATTATTCTTCACCTACGGAAAACGGTGGGAAACTATAGTTTTTATATCAGAGTACATGTCGACACGGTCAGTGTTTAACCCCTAGTGGCAGAGTTATTGCAAAGTTAGTTTGGGGACTACGAGTACTATGTCAAAATATTTCATATTCACATAATAATAAATTGTCAAATTCATATTTGGCAAGATGCAAGAAATTTGCAGTCGCATGATCCCATTTTTATCATATCAAAATAAACCAATTATTTAAATCAGAAACTAACTAAAAGATATATGAAATTCAGAATTGAAGTAACACATATTTAGATAAGATGTCTAAAATTTAGAACTTAAATAATCTGAATTTAAATAGATATTCAAAACTTTCAGATAATTCTAATCCAAAATAAAATATCAATAACTCGAAATTTCAAAAAATTTAAAGTAATTCTGAAATAATAATAAATAAATAATTCAAAATATAACTCAAAATAATCTAAAACAGAAATTACAATTATGAAAATATTCAAAACTATTCAAGGGCTTAACAGAAATCCTGTCCACGTCACCTGCGTCTAAAAATTTTTTTAATTTTTCGGGATACTACTCCAAAAAAATTCTGAAATTTTGCAGACAAGTTAAAAAAAGACCTCTATCTACAATTTTTTTCTATTCGATCTTCCAAATTCCATCTCTAGATCTCCAAAATAAATTAGGGATCTCTCTCGTGCTAACATGAACTTTCTAAATTTTATCCTCAAAAATAAAAATCAAGTCAATTCTCACCAAACCCCTAGCCCTAACTAGTAACATGTCACAAACAACCATAAGAAAGAGCAATAACAAAATAATCGAGAACCTTACCGAACAATAACAGTGAAACAAAATCCGTGACGATGAGACCCTCTCTCTCTCTCTCTCTCTCTCTCTCTCTCTCTCTCTCTCTCTCTTCCCTAAACACTGATCTAAAACCGAAGAAGCTGAAGAAATGGCTAGGGTTTTGAAACTAAAATTAATGGCTAAAATTAAAAAGTAAAACCAACGGCCGGGATTAAAAGATAAAAAGCAATGGCTAGGATTTGATTAAGGGTGGGGATCACAATCTCCCTCCTTCAAAAAGAGTTTAGTCCTCTAAACTCAAACTTTAACCATCGAGGCGAGTCTTCTAGTAAGATTCGAGACGATGAAAAAGTTTGAATGTCATCAAATTAGCTGATAAAATTCACAGACAAACGGATTCAAACAAAACTTGACTAACGATACTTCTAAGGGCGATGGTCACAACAAATAAATAATAAACCAATCTTTGGTTTCCTCTATTAAACATCAATCTGAGCATATATTATCATGTGTTTATTACCATCATTGCAATCCAACAAACCTCAATTAAAATTCCCAATCCTTGTATCACTCCATGGATGTGATGACTAAATCAAACAAGTTAGAAAATACTAAATTGTCATCAGTTTCTTTCTCATCCACTGGAAATACATATTGCCTACTAAATCACAAGACATGATTATCATATATCTAATTTTACAACCAACAAGCATTTATGAAAAAATGGATAACATTAAAATTATGCACATACTCAAGTCCAACAATATCAAGGCACTCATAATTTTTCCACATTAACTGGAGATCAAATGCCTAATAGAACCAACAAAAAATCATAAGTCAAAAATTCACTGTATATAAATAGGAACATAAGAGATTACTCATTTTGGAAACAAGTATCCTTGACAAAAATTCCAAGCTCAATAAATATCTTTTGCCTTACTAACATCAACAATGCAATAAATTTATCATTACATCAGCAATCATAAAGTATTCACAAACCTTAAATTTGGATATTATAGCAGTACTTTAGCTTGACAAACCTCATGATTCCTATTTCAAAAAGATTTAGACTCACCAAGATACAATGTGACCAAGTTTCATAATATTCTTAGCTTTTCTCAAATTATGACATCAATATAAATCTCACCCAATTTAGTACATTTATATTCTAGGTTAGTCTTACAAGATTATGAATATCTTACAAACTACACATCCAATTGTAGAAATATTTTACAAAAAAGTAGTTAAGAGCATATGGAACAAGTTCTCTATAATGCACTTTGGCTAAATCTTCCTCTACAATCCTGAAAAATAACATTTAATCTTCAAGTCCTGCATAACAATAATATCCGGAGTAGACCCAATTATAAGAGAATATCTTAGGATACACATCTAAAAAATTCAAAATTTCGCAGGTAGATAGGTATGGATAAATGCCACAATTCTGTAGTTTTAAACTTCCCCAAATTCTATATCTATAGTCTCTGAATTTGGACAAACTTTCAGGCAACTCAAATCAAAATCTTGAAAGTCACAATACTTATGCTTCAATGTATAACAACACAAGAACTCAACTCTAATCATTTTTTTTCTCCCAAATCATTTTATCTGCAAATTTCTAAATCACTGATTCTCTTTATATCAAATAGCCATATCAAGCACTTTCCAATACAATGCAATCCTACAACATCAAATGAGAAATTTTAACCAAAGCAAAAATATATTTTCCCTCAATTCAAATTGTCAAAATAAATACTATAACATGCAATTCTAGACAATGAGTTTAAGTAAAAGCAAGTAGAGGAACATAAGAATGTCAATCCATAAACTATGAAAGTCCAAGAAAATTAATGCAGGGAGGTAATTAATGAAACATGCTAATTAATTACCAACAGTACATGACCACAAGATTTTCTTTACCAAGAATAAAGAGTGTCGCTAGTAGACTTCCCTCGAAGGGTGCCAAAACACCATGTCAGTAACAGAAGACTAATCAAAGACAAAAGCTCGAAGATGCAAATCAAAGCTACAGGTTAGGTGAAAACTGGAACTAAGACCCACTATATTCTGCTATACATAAATCCGACAAAAAGAAGGGCATAATAGCAACCAATTAATAGGAAATATATTCCCATTGTAATTTGACATTTTAGGTTCAATCTTCCATAACACCATGGGATTCAACTTTCTATCTGGCACACTAATATCATCAAAATTTTACTAAATCTCTCTAATACCACTAAATTTGTCACGCCACAAACCCGCTCGCCAAATCCGGTGCTCCGACAAATGGGCGCACACCTACAAGACCGAGACCCAATAGGCGTGAAAGGACTCAAAACTTGATTTTTAAAGCGGTGATCTATTAAACTCATGATCTGAAAAAATTGAACAATAGATTATGAGCTTAACAACCCAGTAAGCACCCACTAAAAATTATAGGGATCATTTACAAAAAATCATAAATTATCAAAATCAAAATCAAAAATCAAATTTATTTATGATAAACACAGATGTCAAAACAAAACATATAGGTCCCGCAAACAACTATTGCCTAAACAAAATAACAGAACTCATATATTTACCCTCGGTGTCCCGAGCCAGAATTATCATAACTTATATTTTTACCCTCGGTGATACGAGAAAAATTTATCAGAGGTCATTATTCTTCACAGACGGAAAGCGGTGGAAAACTATAGTTTCTATATCAGAGTACTTGTCGAGATGGTCAGTGTTTAACCCATAGTGACAGGGTTATATAAAAAGTTAGTTTGGGGACTATGAGTATTGTTTCAAAATATTTCATATTCACATAACAATAAATTGTCTAATTCATATTTGGCTAAATGCAAGTAATTTGAAGTCGCATGATCTCATTTTTATAATATCAAAATAAACCAGTTATTCTAATCCAAACATGAAATAATTTAAACATATAATAATAATAATTAATCAGAAATTAACTAAAAGAAATCTAAAATTCATAATTGAAGTAAGACATATTTAGATAAGATGTTTAAACTTTAGAACTTAAATAATCTGAATTTATATAGATATTCAAATCTTTCAGATAATTCTAATCCAAAATAAAATATCACTAACTCAAAATTTCAAAAAATTTAAAGTAAATATGAAATAATAATAAATAAACAATTCAAAATATAACTCAAAATAATCAATATTTTTCTCAGAAATTCCAAGAGTTCACAAAACTAGAATTTTCAAGTATATACATATAATAGGATTTATATGTGGCATACTTACCTGATTAACGCCCAAAAAACTCCCAAACCTTACACCTTTGGCATGTCCTATGTTTGGAAAGAGACCCTATTAGCTTTCAAATAACAAATCGAGGCTAACTATCAATAGTATTAAAAAAAAAAAAGATTTTTAGAAGGGTACAATAGCAATTACCCACTCTAAAAGCCATATCAATAATTCGAATGTGATCAGTGAGTACTAAAACTATCATAACTTCACATACACTTTTCCCAATCACAAAGTTCAAAATTCTGAGAAAAATAGACACCGAACACTATGACATATCCGAAATTCAGACAACTTAGAGTACTACACAATTTATAACATTCAATTGAATATCTCTAAATATAAATTTTCAAAAGCAATAATATTTTACGTGCAGTCAGATAACCCAGTATTGCATCACTTTCTTATTTTATTCCATACTATATTCAATATCTAAGACCATGAAAAGTACCAAACAAACTTCAGATTCTGCAAAGTAATATCATTGGGAACAACTACACTAATAATTCTATAACTTTTAAAATTCTCATCCACAAAATCTAACTTTTTACAGGTATCTAGAAAACGTCAAATTATATAAACTTTTTATATTACTCTTCTCTAAATTCCATGTACAAGACCATCAAATTGTCTAAGCAATCTTTATGTTTTCTGCAGAAATAGTATTGAGCACACCTATAAAAAGCTGATCATATCTCACAATTTAGATGGCTAAAAATTCTGAACTTCTGCAGAGTCAAAGATAACATCGTCCTATATAACGTTTTTATATAAATAGAAATCTAAAACAGAACTTACAATTATGAAAATAATCAAAAACTCTTCAAGGGCTAAACAGAAATCCTGTCAGCGTCACCTGCGTCTAAAAATTTATAATTTGCGGGATACTACTACAAATATTTTGAAATTTGGTAGCAATCTTAAAAAGACCTCGATATACAATTTTTCTATTATAATCTCTTCCAAATTAAATCTCTAGATCTCCAAAGTAAATTAGGGATCTCTACTATGCTAACAGGAACTTTGCGAATTTTATCCTCAAATTAAAATTAAATCAATTCTGACCAAACCCTAACCCTAACTAGTAACATGTCACAAACAAGCATAAGAAAGAGCAATAAAATAATAACTTGGAACCTTACCCCAACAATAATAGTGAAACAAAATCCGTGATGATGACACCCTTCACCCATCCTTGTCGCTGACACCACCTGTAAAAAGCAAGATAAAGAGATAAGGCAAGTCTCTCTCTCTCTCTCTCTCTCTCTCTCTCTCTCTCTCTCCCTAAACGGTAATCTAAAACTAAAGAAGCTGAAGAGACGGCTAGGATTTTTGAAACTACAAAATTAATGGCTAAGATTAAAAGTCAAAACAACGACTAGGATTAAATGATAAAAGCAATGGCTAGGATTTGATTAAGGGGTGGGGCTCATAGACGCCAGCACCTCTAACATCAACATATGGATGGCAGGGTAATGAAGAATTAACAATCTATGCTAATAGCCCACCGACAATAGCTCCTTGACCTCATCGGCCATATCATCAGATAACTAAATCTCCCTGAGCGCACTCAAGTTCGAGAATCGTGTCTGTCCGAACTTAAGTTTCGAAAGCCTCTTAAACCAAGCTTGGTGCTCGAGAATCGTGAATTCCATAAGCTCCGGCTCAAGGAAGTTATCTTTAGGATGTTTGCCAGCCACTTTCTTTGTTCTGGGAGCTATATCTGTGAAAATAGAACAGAGAATTGATTAAATAAACTCACAAAAACAATATTGAAGAAATCCACACGATCATGTGTAAATTTCACACGCTCATGTGGATCCATGGGTTGTGAAAACCGCATGGCCACTATGTAAAAATCCACAAATACATTAAAAATTTGTTCAAAACTCACTTTAAACCACACACCAACAATTTTAACATACAAATGAAGCAACATTCACCAGTTCAATCGAATGAAATCATGTATGTTGTAAGGAATAGAGAAAGAGGGCTTACCGATGAAACCATGATAAAAGACCATGAATACAGCTAGCAAACAACCTTAGAACTCTATATATAGACGGTGAGGGGTCAGGAGAGTGAAGAGAAGAGACGTTTGAGTGTTTGGAAGTTAAAGAACGAAGGGGCATGTGCGTTTCATAAAGATAAAGTTGCACCTCTTCACTGTCTACACATCCATATGGGCGTGTGGAAATTACCCACGCCCATGTGGCTCCATAGGGGAGCTTCACTGGGGCAGACACATGCCCCTATGTGCTGTCGAGATAGCACATCTTGCCTCTGAATGCATCCACACAGACGTGTGGAAATCACCCACGCCCATGGCTTTTTGGTCCATTCAAGAAATTTCTCTAAGTGTTTCACATGCCAATGTGGATATTCCACACTCCAGTGGATCTTCACAATGGCAACTCACAGGGGAACTCACACGCCCTTGTATCTTCTCACGATGGATGAGAACTCTATGCAGAGTTTCACATGGGCATGTGGAAATTACCCATGCCTGTGTATAATTCACAGTGTCATCCACAGGGGCAGATACACGCCCTTGTGTCCTCTAGGGATAGAGCTCTGAACTATATAAAGAAACACATGCCCGCGTGGAAATTACCCACGGGCGTGTGACTTTCACAAGGTCATTCACAGGGTTATTCAAAGGGGCATTCACATGGCCCTATGTCTTCTCAGGATTGAGAATTTAAGCTCTGAATAGAAACACATGCCCGTGTTGAAATTCCACACCACTTTGTATCTTCTCAGGATGACTTAGAAAAAATTACAGACTCAGCTGAAAATTTTTGAACATTTACACCTACTCAGAGCATGCCTACATTATGAACAACTAACCAGAGAATCATGCACAACATGCTCAAACGACCAAGAACTTCACTAATCATAATTAAGACACGAAAATGCCAATGATCCATGCCAAAATCACAAATAAATCATGTAAAAGATTAAGACACCAACACTCAAGCCCTTATACATGCAAGCACTAAACTAAAACCTAGAAAATAGTAAAGTCTTGGGTTGTCTCCCAAGAAGTGCTTGTTTAACATCACTAAGCTTGACGTACCTCTTCTTAACTCACGGGGGCTTAGATGAATGTTTCCCTCTTACCCATGACCTGGAAGAATGATGAACATAATCTTTTCAAGGTAGAAGAGGAGTTGTCGAGCATGTTACCACATGAGAGTAAATCACCCTTACTTCGTTCTTGTACATCTCCATTAGCCTTGGTGCATTTCTTGTGACGTCTTCTTGCTCGCTTTATCTTCTGGATCTTCTTCACAATCCCTTGGGTAGGTTGTACCTTATCTTCTAGACAAGGCATCACAACTTCTTCATTCTCCACTTTTTAGTCTAGAAATTACTTGCACGGGTCCGGACACATCATTTCCTACACATATTCATCTATTAGTTTATGGGTAGTGTTAAGAAAGGAAAGAGTATCATCAAAGTCTAGAGAATGTCTTATAGCTTCAGCAATGCGATATGCAAGCATGTCATCCCTAGCTCATAAAGTCAACTCCCTGCCACCCATGTCGATAAGAGCCTTGGAAGTACACAAGAACGGCCTTCCAAGTATCAATGGGACATTGACATCCTCATCAATGATGCCCCTCAGATGTCTCACTGTTCGGTCCGCCAATTAAAGTATTATTCGAGTGGGCCTAGGCTCTCCCAAGCCTAGCTTTTGAAAGAACGGGTAAGGCATGACGTTGATGCTAGCCCCTAAATCCGCCAATGCCCTCTCTTCACCCAAATTACCAATGTTGCAAGGAATAATGAAGCTTCCGGGGTTTTTCTTCTTGTTTGCCATATTTTTTTACAACACCGCCGAACATGAAGCATCTAACATCACAGATGCACTCTCCTCCAACTTTCTCTTGTTGGTCAAGAGGTCCTTGGTAAACTTTGCGTAGCGAGGCATTTGAGACAATACAACCACAAATTGGATTTTGATATGAAACTGTTTGAAGAGACCCAAGAACTTGTATTACTCATCATTTTGGTCATTCTTCAGTCTCGAACGATAAGGGATCCTTAGGTTATAGGGTAGGGGTGCCACCCCCTTCTCTTTTGCTACTTCCTCAACCTCCACGACCTCGGGTACTTCAACATTGTTCTTTTCGCTCGGACTCCTACCCTCAACTTCATGACCACTTATTAAAGTGATCCCCTTAACATGCTTTCTTGGATTGGTCTCCGTGTTACTAGGCAAGCTTCGTTGAGGTCTCTCCGATAACGACTTCACAATTTTCCCCACTTGATTCTCTATATTGTGCAATGAAACGGTGTGGTTGAGAAGTGTAGCATTGACCTACTGAAAATTTATATCCAACGATTGGATGAAATTGGTTAAAGCTTTCTCTAGATCGATCATCCAGGTTTCCAAACCTGAAACTCTGATAAGTGCTTGTGTGATATGAATGCGAAGCATTCTTTCCTTATGTTGAGCATTACTTTTCTCAGGTTTTTACATTAATATGTGTGTTTTTATGTTACTTTTACGCAGGTATAGTTGTGAGGCTGAGTATGAAGGAAATAGGCCAATGTGGATCATAATGCACCTATTTTGGAGGAGATCTTACTAAGGTTCAAACACGAAGACATAGGACAGGTCTAAGATGCTAGAGTGTGTGCCAACCTCCTCCCATTCGAGTGAGTACATCCATTTGGAGAGGCACAAAGGCAGTCACACTCGAGCATTCCGTCTTATGCATATAAGAATAGGAGCATGTAGCAATAATGTAGCAAGCACTGTAGCAGCACTGTTCATAGCCGGCCGAGAAACCAGAGAAACAGAGAATCCACACGGGCATGTGAAAATTATCCACGCCCGTGTGGAAATTCCGCACGGGCGCGTGTATCGTCCACGCCCGTGGAGTTGCCCGATTCGACCCTATTTAAAAGCCGATTCAGCCCCGATTTTTAGTATTCTTTTCTCCATCTTTTCCCCAACTTGCGAGAGGGCTTCGGCTAGGGTTTCGAGGGGTATTGGCCAAGGTTTTGGAGAGGTTCTACGGCTCCGTCATCATGATTCTGTTAGGAATAAGGTTGGTAGGGGAGCTTCGATCGAGGCGTATCCTATACATGATAAAGGAATCCTTGAATGACGAGTAGAGGACTTTCCATGGATTCATTGCTTTTATATTCGATTTATTTGATTGTACTTAGCTCCATGGAGAGCTAAACCCCTAGTGGGTACTTGGGTGATTGTGAACCCTAGGATGTATTCGCTTCATTGAACTTCTTTATTATGCTTTCAATAAATTGATGTTTATTGTGAGTTCCAACCTTGAATGCTTGATTGTATGAACATTTCCCCTAGAGTGACACTAGGGTTGAGAGTTCTTGTTGGTAACCTTGTGGGTGAGTGACACACCACGAGCGTTAGACAAAGCTAGGTTGGAGAGGGTTGAGAGGATGAGTCAAGAGGTACAGGAGCGTCCCCTTTCCCTTCTGGCGTGATAGATTCTACCTCCGTTCCTCGAGTTCTTTGCGGCCATAATAGAGTGAATGGTCTAATGGATGAACCTCCGCTGGGGCCTAGTTGCGCGTGCAATGGAGTAAAGCGTTGAGATGATCTTAGTAGCTAGTGCTTAATTGTGGCTAGGGACCTTCCGCCTGGACCAAAGGGTTAGGTCTAAATCTAGGAAGAGATTTATCACTTGGAATCCCTAGAGCTCATCGCAACTCTATGCTAGTGCGAGGTGTTGAGATTGTTCGATTTCTCCTCCGGGATATGTATAGAGTTAGGCATACTTGACCTTAGATTTGGGACTATGTATGTAAGGATTTCCACGACTCACCATTGCATTGATTAGGAAACATAATAGAGAATTCTTGCACTTGAAGCGATTATCCTAGGTGAAGAATCATCCGAGTACCCCATCTTTATCTATTGCCTTACCTCCTCCTTACTTTTGCTCTCTTACTTGTTGCTTTTAATTTCTGAGAATTGAATCATTACCACACTTATCATTGTTGATACTCCACATAGCTAAGAATCGAATTAAGTGTCTTTACTCCCTACTACCTGTGGATTCGACCCCGCTCACCCGGGATTATTACTTCGACAAACCCGTGCACTTGTGGGATATACGCAAGGGGATCTTGTCAAACTCCATTCTCCATGTTCGAGGCTTGTTGTTGTTGCTGGAAATCTGGTGGTTCCATGGACTTTTGTTGCTCTTGATTGTTCCAAGAAAGATTCGGGTAGCTCCTCCAACCCGGATTGTAGGTGTTGCTAAATGGATTGCCTTCGTTTCTCATTGCATTACCTATAAAATTGACTTGTTCTACTAAGGATGTACCACCAATAGAAATCTGGCAATTGCGCAAAGCATGTCCTCCCCATACCTAGTGCAACTGGTCAAGGCCGCCACTCTAGGAGAATTTAGAGTATCTAACTTCTTGCTCAGTGACTCAACTTGGGCGCCTAATGAAGTAACTGCATCAATCTTATGAAGTCCAGCTACCTTTTTTCTGTCTCTTGTGTTCCACTGATAACTGTTCATGGCCATTTCTTCAATGAGATGTCGGGCTTCTTCAGGGCACTTGCTTCCTAAAGTACCTACTACTGCAGCATCAAGCAACTGTCTTGTGCTTGGGTTTAACCCATTATAGAAAGTCTGAATGATCGTGCACTCGGGGAACTTATGTTGAGGACATTTCCATAGGAGCTCGTTGAACAAATCCCATGTCTCAAAAAGAGACTCTAATTCTTTTTGCACAAAAGTTGATATTTTATTCCTAAGCTTCACGGATTCTCCGGGAGGGAAATATCGGCCAAGAAAACCATTTACCATTTCCTCCCAAGTAGTGATCGATGCTCTAGTTAATGAATGAAGCCATTGCTTTGCTCGTCCTTTCAAGGAAAATGGGAAGGCTCTCAACTTGATAGCGTCATCCATAATACTATTAATCTTGAGCATGTCGCACACATTCAAGATGTTCTCAATGTGATTGTTTGGATCCTCATCGGAAAAACCATTAAACTGTGCCGACTGCTGTAACATCTGGATGAAGCCTAGCTTGAGCTTAAAATTCTGAGCCATGATCGGTGGCCGCACAATACTAGACTATGTGCCTAAAACTGCGGGTCAGGCATAATCTGAGAGTGTCCTCTACTGCTCATTCTGTTCTGCCATATTATCTAACCCTACACCTTCTACCTCAGCTTTATTTGACTGTTATTCCACAGGTTATTTTCCCCTTCTACGAAGTGTTCGTTCAAGTTTAGGATCCCCTTCAACCAACATTGAAGGATTCCCTCAGGTCATAACCTAGAGCTATAAGAAAAGAAAAGAAAGCAAATCAGAATGATGGAAGAATAAGAAAGTGTGAAATATAATAGGTGATGATTGGCTAAAATAGCAAAGTGCAAAGTGTTTCCAAAATACCTATTCCCAGGCAACAGCACAAAAAACTTGACAAATGCCCTTTGTGTGTGTACGGCAAGTGCACGGGTTTGTTGAATTAATAATACCATGGTGTGTGGGTAGTCGTATCTACAGGGAATAGTGTTCAGAAACACAAGGATTGCTATTTAACTATATTGAAGATGGATCGATAGTGGTGTGAACAATATCAATATGAAAAGAAATAAAAAGAACAAGAAAGGGAGACACTATAAAAAATGAGAGGAAAGGTAATCGATAAAAAATGGGGCACCCAAACATTGCTACCCCTAGGACTATTGCTTCAAGTGAAAAACCAACTATTATGTCTCCTAACTGATGCTTAATGAGTTGTGAAAATCCTAAAATACACGGTCCAAAACATAAGGTCAATCGTGATTAACCCTACACTATGGCCGGGCGTTGAAATCACTCAATCTCAACACCTAACATTGTGTAAAGTTGCTTAAAGCTCTAGGGACTCCAAGTGATAAACCCTATTCCCCAACATAGATCTAATCCTTTGGCCCAGGTGAAAGACCCCTAATCACAATTAAGCCCCAGATACTAAGGATTACTTCAATGCTTCACTCTGTTGCTTGCACAACTAAGCCCCACCGGAGTTCGTCTCTTAGCACTTCACTCTATTGTGACCGCAAAGAACTTTTGGAATGTGGAGGTAGGATAAATTACACTGGAGGTGAAGGAGGACATTTCGCTACATCTCGACTCACCCACTCGACCCTCTCCAATCTTGCTTTGTCTAACCCTCATGGTGTGTCACTCACTCACAAGGATTACAAATATAGGTTCTCAACCCTAGTGTCATTCTAAGGGTATTCTCATTCAACAAGCATTCAAGATTAGAACTCAATTAAACATATCAATAAAAGTTATAAAATAGAAATGTCAAAGAAACAATATCATCCTAAGGTTTACAAGTCTAAGTACCGACTAGGAGTTTAGCTCTCCGTGGAGCAAGATACAACCAATAATGAAATCGGAAGTAAAAACATGCAATCCATAAGTGAAACCACCTTGGTATTCATGTCGATGGTCATGTGGACTGCCCGCGTCTTCTCCAAAGATTCCCTCATCAAGCCTAGGGCACTCGCCAAATCAGTGGCGATGAAAGCTCCCCCAATATCTCTTTTCTAAAGGAACACAGTGTTGAAAGCCTTGCTAAATCCTCTCTAAACCCTAGCCACGAGTGCCTCCAAAGATGGTAAAAATATGAGAAAACGATAAGGCAAATGATCCTAAAAAGAGACTGACCATAATTGAGCCCTAGATACTAAGATCACCTCAACGCTTCACTCCGTTGCACGCGCAACTAAGCCCCAGCGGAAGTTCATCCCTTAGACCATTCACTCTATTATGGCCGCAAAGAACTCGAGGAACGGAGGTAGAATCTATCACGCCGGAAGGGAAAGGGGACGCTCCTGTACCTCTCGACTCACCTTCTCAACCATCTCCAACCTAGCTTTGTCTAACGCTCGTGGTGTGTCACTCACTCACAAGGTTACCAACAAGAACTCTCAACCCTATTGTCACTTTAGGGGAAATGTTCATACAATCAAGCATTCAAGGTTGGAACTCACAATAAATATCAATTTATCGAAAGCATAATAAAGAGGTTCAAAGAAACAAATACATGCTAGGGTTCACAATACCCGAGTACCCACTAGGGGTTTAGCTCTCCATGTTGCTAAGTACAATTAAAGAAATAGAATGTAAAAGCAATGAATCCATAAAGAAGCCCCTCGATAGTCATGTCGATGGTCTTGTGCAAAGTCCTCTACTCGTCATCCAAGGATTCCCTCGTCCGATATAGGATAGGCCTCGACGGAAGCTCCCCTACCAACCTTCTTCTTAAGGAATGACAGTGTAGGAGCCATAGAACCTCTCCAAAACCTTGGCCAATACCCCTCGAAACCCTAGCCAAAGCTCTCTCTCAAGTTGGGGAAAAGATGGAGAAAAGGATACAAAAATCGGGGCTAATTCGGCTTTAAATAGGGCTGGAATCTGGCGACTACACGGGCGTGTATGCTTCACGGCCCCCTGTGGAATTTCCACACGGGCGTGGGTAATTTCCACATGCCCGTGTGGATTCTATGAAACTGTCATTTTCAGCCGTTTATGCCAAAAATACTTCCGAATCCACTTTTCATCGAGGTAACATAAATGGGCACACGTTTATGCCGTGGATTGCTTTGCTTCTTCAATGACGGATAAGTTGATGGAGATCTTGTTCTATGTGCATAAGTTGGAATGCTTGAGTGTGACTGCCCTTGTGCCCCTCCAAATGGTTTTGCAAACTCAAATACGGGGAGGTTGGCACACACTCGAGCATCTCGCACCCGACTTATATCTTCGCGTTTGAACCTTAGCAAGATTTCCTCCAAAATCGGTGCATTGTGATCCACATTTGCTTCTTTCCTTCATAATTGGTTTCACAACCCTACCTGCATAAAAGTAACATAAAAACACACATATTAATTTGAAAACCCGAGAAAAGTAATGCTCAACATAAGGAAAGAATGCTTCGCATTCATATCACACAAGCACTTATCAAACTCCCCCACACTTAAGCTTTTGCTTCTCCTCAAGCAAAAATTAAATATTCTGTGCATCAATGAAGAAAATATTGAAAGTTCTTGGCCTTAGGTTCACCAAAGTATACAAAGAGAGCATTCTACAAGTAAGGGAAATTTCAACATTAAAAATAAAAAATCAAAGCTCTAGCTAAAAATTTGAATAAAAAAGGACAACAAACCCGAAATCGTGTACGTGTGTGAACTCACTCAAAACAACCCAAGGTATACTCCTCAAAATTTTAAGTACAAGGGACTTGTTTATCTACAAAAGTGACAACAATTTCAAAGATGGTAGTAGCTTCACACACCCTCTAAGGTAGCCCTTTCCAAAGCGGCCGCTAAGGTGCCTTTCACACTTTCGATGTGGTAGCTCTTTCTACCGGAGTGGTAGCTTTCACTCATCCTATGAGATATCTCTTTTCCTCATTAGGGCATGGCTAGTATCTGACTTATGAGAGTAGCTTCATACTTCATAGGTTGTAGCTCTTTCCACCCAACAAGCACAGTAAAACTATTTAGTTTATTTTTCTTTGTATTTTCCATTTTTTTTTCAGAATTTGCACAAGAAACAACTATAACTAGTCCCTTTAACATCAAACTTGAGTTTCCAATAGAGTTTAAAGAGTGAGTAGTGTAATAAGTATAAATCGGGTAAAAATTCCTAGAAATTCAAGCAAGAACTAGAGCATGAAAACATTCAATGTTAGAAATTCTCCTAAACTCAAGAATGCAATCTTGCAACTAAGGTGAACCGCCATTGGCTATGTGAGCATATAACAATCAAGAACAATAGAAAAGATGTGTGCACTATGAAACTCCCCCCCACACTTAAGTTGTACATTGTCCCCAATGTACACATGCAAGATCACTCAAAATATACATCCTTCAAAAGCAAATGTGGGATAAGCAATCAAAACAATACTTTCCTGACTCCTATTGTTGCGTTTGATGAAGCTATTTCCATGGTAGTAGTGTTCTGACGGGTTGTGAAGCTCACACGGGCAAGTGCCGAAGCACCTTGGCCGTGCCCATGACAAAGTCTCAATTCCCAAGAAGACAAGACCATCTGCACGCATACACGAGGGAGGGGGGGGTCAGTGAAGCTCAATAAAATAAAAATAACTCGAGTATACAAAAGATAGAGCAATGAATACAACTCGAGACCACAAAATGAAAATAAACTCAGAAGGAAAATCCTTTATGAGTATACAAATCCAAAATAAAATGCAGAAAATAAAATGCAAAAAATAAGAACAAAAAAGGTAAACACGCCTCAAGTGTCGGTGTCAATAGCTAGTACATCTGCTTTCCATTCATAGTGAAGATGACGCTGGTGTCTGCAAAAATAAATGAAGATTGGCAAAAGAAAAAGAGAAAGAGAAGCTTACCGACAAAAATGAGAATGAAAAGACTAGAAAACGAGCGGGAAAACTCAATTAACAATCCTCTAAAACGATGGTGAGAGGTCAGGAGAGAGCAAGGATGTGTTCCCAAAACGTATGAGGGTGAAAATATGAAGAAACCCGAAAAGATTTTAAAGAAAAACCTCACGGTTCTAGCATATCTCAGAAATCCACACGGGCGCAGTGGAAATTACCCACGCCCTGCAGTGCCCGACCCACGAGGCGCGCACGCCCCTGTGGACTCTCCATGCAACCGAGAAAATTCTCTAAGACCCACGCTAGTACGAAAATTCCACACGGGCGTGGATATTCACAAGCCCAACTCAAGGCGGCAAACGCACGCCCCTGTGACTTCTCGGGATGGAGAAATCCTCTGCAGAGATTCGCACGGGCGTGCAAAAATTACCCACGCCCGTGTGTGGTTCACAAGGTCACCCACAAGGGCGAGTCCACGCCCCTGTGTGCTCTCGGGATAAACCGCCCAACTCTGCAGGAATTCACACACCCGTGCAGAAATTACCCACGTGCTGTGCGATCGCAAGATGGTCGCTCACAGGGCAGCCGCACGCCCGTGCCTTCTCTCGATGAGCTTGCGATAGCAAACATCACGCGCAGTGGAAATTCCACACGCCCGTGTGTTTTCTCTGGATGCCTTAGAAAATTCTGCAGGCTATGTAGAAATTTTTTTTAACATGTTTACACACTTAGAGCTTGCCCTAATATGTAAGTTTTACCAGTGAAAAACATGTGAAATAGCTCAAACGACCAAAACTTCACCAAAACACATGAAAGCACAAGATAACACCAACAGTCCACAAGAATAGCATAGCAATGGGCTATAAGAATCAAAACACCAACACTCAAGCTCTTATTCATGCAAACACTAAACTAAAAAATAGGAAAACAGTAATTGCTTGGGTTGCCTCCCAAGAAGCGCTTGTTTTACGTCACTAAGCTTGACGTACCTCTTCTTTACCTTATGAAGGCTTGAAAAGAGTATGTTCCTCCCGACTAGACATTGGATAGCTACTTCCCTTAAACCAAAAATTTGCTTGCCGGGGTGGAATATTTGTTGGAGAGTCCAACCATCTTACCTTTGGCCTCCAAGGAAACAATTTAGGTTGGGAATTGTCCAAGCTTAGCATAGGTGGATCATTGGATGGTTTCAATCTCCTACCCACATCTTCTTCCAAACCCAAAATCTCTTTCTTGAAATTTATGAATTGATCAATCCCAAAGAGTAGTGCTTGTTCCATTACCTTAGGATTTACTTCTTCTTGTGTATTTTCAGCTTGAAAGGAACACGACACTAGCAAATCCCCATGAAAATTTTCTCGCTCACAAGCACAATCTTCATTCACACAGTCCATAATTTCAAAATGGTATTCATCTTCTCCCTTTTCATTTTCTACACCAATGTACTCAATTTGTCTAACTTCTTCATTGTAGTTCACTACCACATCATCTCTACAAGGAACTTGAATTGCTTGCTCAAATGCTTGTTGTTCCTTGGAGAGTGTGTCAAGTATCCATCCTAATTGATTCTCAAGGTTTTTAAAGTAGGCTTCATGACATCTTAGTGTGGTCTCCATATATTGGACACAGACATCGGATGCCTCAATGAAGTTAGCTAATACTCTTTGCAACTGAAGTGCATCCTCTCCGAGTATCTCACCCGTTTGACATTCCTCTTGAGGTGCCTCCCAATGTTGTTCACCATTATCCCATAATACGTTTGGGTAGCCCACTTCAATTGGATGATATGCGTTGTAACATGGAATGTTCTGTTGTTGTGAAGCAAAAATTCTATCAACTTTTTCACTCAGAGCTTCAACCTGTAAATGAAGAGCAACGACTGGGTCAATCATCATTTAAAATCCTTGCAAAAAAAAGTAAGACATGACAAAAGCAAACAAATGAGAATGATGGAAGAATAAGAAAGTGTGAAATAATATATATATATTTTTTTTTAGAACAAATCAGAATGGTGATAGAGAAGAGATGTGAAATAGAATGAAGGGTAAATAGCAAAGAAAACAAAGTGCAAAGTATCTCTAAATGGCTACTCCCCGGCAATGGCGCCAAAAACTTGACAAGGTCCCCTTGCGTATATCCTGCAAGTGCACGGGTTTGTCGAAGTAATAATCCCGGGTGAGCGGGTATCAAATCCACAGGGAGTAGGGAATAAAAATACTTAATTCGATTCTTAGCTATGTAAAAGATCAATGATAATGAGTGTGACAATGATTCAATTCTCAGCAGTAAAAGCAACAAGTAAGAGAGCAAAAGTAAAGAAGGGTTAAGGCAATCGATAAAGATGGGGTACCCGGATAATGCTCCACCTAGGATAATTGTTTCAAGTGTAAGAACCATCTATTATGCTTCCTAATCAATGCAATGGTGAGTCATGGAAATCCTTAATTACATAGTCCCAAATCTAAGGCCAACTATGCCTAACTCTATACATGTCCCGAAGGAGAAATCGAACAATCTCAACACCTCGCACTCGCATAGAGTTGCAATGAGCTCTAGGGATTCCAAGTGATAATTCTCTTCCTAATTATAGACCTAACCCTTTGGTCCAGATGGAAGGTTTCTAACCACAATTGAGCCCTAGATACTAAGATCACCTCAATACTTCACTCCGTTGCACGCGCAACTAAGCCCCAGCAGAAGTTCATCCCTTAGACCATTCACTCTATTATGGCCGCAAAGAACTCGAGGAACGGAGGTAGAATCTATCACGCCGGAAGGGAAAGGGGACGCTCCTGTACCTCTCGACTCACCATCTCAACCCTCTCCAACCTAGCTTCGTCTAACGCTCGTGGTGTGTCACTCACTCACAAGGTTACCAACAAGAACTCTCAACCCTAGTGTCACTTTAGGGGAAATGTTCATACAATCAAGCATTCAAGTTTGGAACTCACAATAAACATCAATTTATTGAAAAGCATAATAAAGAGGTTCAAAGAAACAAATACATCCTAGGGTTCACAATACCCGAGTACCCACTAGGGTTTAGCCTCCATGGAGCTAAGTACAATCAAAAAGAGAATGTAAAAAGCAATGAATCCATAAAAGAAACCCCCTCGATATTCATGTCGATGGTCTTGTGGAAAGTCCTCTACTCGTCGTCCAACGGAAGCTCCCCTACCAACCTTCTTCCTAAGGAATGACAATGTAGGAGCCGTAAAACCTCTCCAAAACCTTGGCCAATACCCCTTGAAACCCTAGCCGAAGCCCTCTCTCAAGTTGGGGAAAAGATGGAGAAAAAAATGCAAAAATCGTGGCTGATTCGGCTTTAAATAGGGCTGGAATCGGGCGACTAAACGGGCGTGTATGCTTCACGTGCCCGTGCGGAATTTCCACACGGGCGTGGGTAATTTCCACACGCCCGTGTGGATTCTCTGAAATCGCTCATTTTTCGGCACGGTGAATAGTAACTGCTAAAGTACTATGCCAAAAATACTCCCGAATCCACTTTTCATCGAGATAAAATAAACGGGCACACGTTTATAACAAGATCTTCACCAATGAATCTATTTATTGAAGAAGCGACATGATCTATAGCATAAATGTGTGCTCGTTTATGTTGCCTCGATGAAAAATGTTGAATTAGGAGCATTTTGGCTAGTGGACTATAGCAAAATATTGTATCAATTTACTATAGCAATTACTGTTCACAGTCTGCAGAAAATCAAGGTTACCGAGAATCCACAAGCCCGTGTGGAATTTTCACAGGGGCATGTAGAAATTCCACAAGGGCATGTAGAACATCCACAGGGCCGTGTGGATGCCCGATTCCAGCCTATTCATAGCCACGATTCAGCCCGATTTGAGGATCCTTTTTCCCATCTTTTGTCCATCTTTTGAGAGGCTTACCGCTAGGGTTTAGAGAGGCATTGGCAAGGCTTTTGGAGTGGTTCTACGGCTTTGACATCATGTTTCTCTTGGAAGATAGCTATGGGGGAGCTTTTATCGGAACCGATCCGGCCAGGTATACCCTAGGTTTGACGAGGGGACCTTTGGAGTGGACGAGGCGACTCCACAATACTATCGACATGACTACCGAGGGAGTTTTCCTATAGATTACTTGTTTTTACTTTCGATTTTACTATTAATTGTATCTTGCGCCATGGAGAGCTAAACCCTTAGTGTGTACTTGGATTTGTGAACCCTACGGTGTATTTATTTCATTAACCTTTTATTATGCTTTCCTTAATTAATGTTTTAATTGAGTTCCAATCTTGAATGCTTGTTGAATGATTTCTCCCTTAGAGTAACACTAGAGTTGGGAGTCCATCTTGGTAGCCTTTGTGGATGAGTGACACACCATGAGGGCTAGAAAAAGCTAGACTGGAGAGGTTCGAGAGGGTGAGTCGAGAGGTAGCTGAGCGCCCCCTTTCTCTTTCGATGTGATTTATCTTACCTACATTTCCTAGAATTCTTTGCGGTTACAATAGAGTGAAGTGCTAAAGGATGAACTCCGCTGGGGCTTAGTTGCGCGAGTGATAGAGTGAAGTGTTGAAGTAAACTTTAGTATCTGTGGTTTAATTGTGATAGGGGCCTTTCGCCTGGACCAAAGGGTTAGGTTTGTATATAGGAATAGGCTTTATCACTTGAAATCCGTAGAGTGTCGTGTAACTTGCACAGTGTGAGATATTGAGATTGATCAATTTCTCCGGTGGGGCATAGTGTAGAGTTAGTCACGATTGACATTGGGTTTGGGACCGTGTATCTTAGGATTTCCATGACTCATTGAGCTTAGTTAGGAAGCATAATAGTTGGTTTTGCACTTGAAGCGATAATCCTAGGCAGAGCAATATCCGAGTACCCCACTTCTTATCAATTAACTTTCCTCTCACTTATTTGTGCCTCTCTTTCTTATTTCTTTTATTTTCTCTACATTACATCTTATTAACACAATCATTATTTCATCTTCTCTTGGTTAAGTAGCATTCTTGGTCTTTTATTCCCTACCCGCTGTGGATACGATACCCACTCACCTGGGATTTATTACTTCGATAAACCCATGCATTTACTGGTTACACGCAAGGGGTGTGTTAACTTCCAAGGTTCTTATTGACCTGGACGGTGGGGAGTTGGCATTAAGAGTTGGTGATGACAAGTTAACATGCCACCTCACCAAAGCCATTCGATATTCTCTTGACTTTGATGACACTTTGTATTTTCTTGACATATTGATGAGTTAATTGCTGAATACATGCAGGAAATGATGTGTCCGAACCCATTTGAAGGGTTGCTAGATCAATTAGTGGAAAATGAAGAAATCTTATCACTCGATTTAGAGGACAAGTTGCAACCTATCACGGGGATCATGAAGAGGATGGTTGAAAAGATAAAAAGAGAAAGAAGATGTCACATGAAGCGCCCCAATGCTAATGGGGATGCGTATTCACGGAGTAAGGGTGATGAACCCTTGTGTGGTAACAAACTCGTTAACTCCCCCTCTACCTTGAAACAATTATGTTCATCATGCTTTCAAGTTGTATGTAAGAGGGAAACATTCATTCATGAACCTCCTTGATGTATGAATAGGTACGTTAAACTTAATGACGTTAAACGAGCGCTTCTTGGGAGGCAACCCATGTATTTATTGCTTTTCTAGTTTTTAGTTTAGTTTTTGCATGAATAAGAGCTTTAGTGTTAGTGTCTTGATTTGTGCATGTTATTACTATGTTTTTCTCATGGATTATTGGTGTTTTAGTATGCTTAACTGTGATTGGTGATCTTTTTAGGTCATTTGAGCTTGTTTTAATGATTTTCAGGTTAGTTTTCCCCTGTATATGTAGCCTCTGTATGTGTATAAGTGTTGAAGAAATTTATCTGTAGAGTGTTGGCAACGCCCCTTGCATGTGACCCGCAAGTGCACGGTTTTGTAGAAGTAATAAATCCCAAGTGAGTGGCGTATCATATCCATTGGTAGTAGGGAATAAAAATACTAAAATTGCTACTTAACCAAGTGAAGATGAACAATGATTGTGTTGACAAAGTGTAAATTGCTAAATTCATTTGCTATAATACCCACTACGGTACCCCACAAAAACACTCCCGAATCCACACTTTTCATTGAGAAAACATAAACGGGCGCACGTCTATGCCAAAGATTGCATCACTATTTAAATCAAATGCCATATTGGTGAAGATCTTGCTAAGATTGCACAAGTTATAATACGCAAATGTGACTGCCTTTGTGCCTGATAAGTGCTTGTGCAATATGAATGCGAAGCGTTCATTTCTTATGTTGAGCATTACTTTTCTCAGGTTTTTACACTAATATGTGTGTTTTTATGTTACTTTCGTGCAGGTAGGGTTATGAGGCCATGTATGAAGGAAAGAAGCCAATGTGGATTACAATGCACCGATTTTAGAGGAAATCTTGCTAAGGTTCAAACGCGAAGACATAGGTCAAGTGTGAAATGCTAGAGTGTGTGCCAACCTCCTTGTATTCTAGTTGGCAGATCCATTTGGAGGGGCACAAGGGCAATCACACTCGAGCATTCCGACTTATACACATAGAACAAGAGCTCAACCAACGTGCCTCTCATTGAAGAAGCAAGTGATCCACGATGTGAACGTGTGCCCGTTTGTGTTACTCTGATGAAAGTATGGATTCGGGAAGCTATTCGAGGGCCGACATCTGATGTAGCAGTCTGCGAATACTGGCAGAAAGTATTGTAGCAGCACTGTTCACAGCCAGCCGAGAAAACAGGAGTTCAGAGGATCCACACGGGCGTGTGGAAATTATCCACGTCCGTGTGGAAATTCCGCATGGGCGCGTGAAGTATCCACGCCCATGTAGTCGCCCGATTCCAGCCCTATTTAAAGCCGAATCAGCCTCGATTTTGGTATTCTTTTCTCCATCTTTTCTGCAACTTGAGATAGGGTTTTTGCTAGGTTTTTGAGGGATATTAGCTAGGTTTTTGGGAGGTTCTATGGCTCTGACATCGCGTTTCATTTGGAAGAAGGTTATTGGGAGAGCTTTCGTCGGCACCAATCCGGCGAGGTGTATCGTAGGCAAGACAAAGGATCCTTTGCAATGAGTAGAGGACTCTCCACAAGACCATTGACACGACCATCTAGGGGGTTTCTTTATGGATTCATTGCTTTTACATTCTATTTCTTAGATTGTACTTACCTCCACGGAGAGCTAAACCCCTAGTGGGTACTTGGGTATTTGTGAACATTAGGATGTATTCGTTTCTTTGAATCTCTTTATTATGCTTTCAATAAATTGATGTTTATTGTGAGTTCAAACCTTAAATGCTTGATTGTATGAACATTTCCCCTAGAGTGACACTAGGGTTGAGAGTTCTTGTTGGTAACATCGTGAGTGAGTGACACACCACGAGCGTTAGACAAATCTAGGTTGGAGTGGGTTGAGAGGGTGAGTCGAGAGATACATGAGCGTCCCCTTTCCCCTCCAAAGTGATAGATTCTACCTCCGTTCCTCGAGTTCTTTGCGTTCATAATGGAGTGAATTGTCTAAGGGATGACCCTCCGCTGGGGCTTATTTGCGCATGCAACGGAGTGAAGCGTTGAGGTGATCTTAGTATCTAGGGCTCAATTGTGGTTAGGGACCTTCCACCTGGACCAAAGGGTTAGGTCTATAGTTAGGAAAAGATTTATCACTTGGAATCCCTAGGGCTCATTGCAACTCTATGCGAGTGCGAGGTGTTGAGATTGTTCGATTTCTCCTCCGGGACATGTATAGAGTTAGGCATAGTTGACCTTAGATTTGGGACTATGTAATTTAGGATTTCCACGACTCACCATTGCATTGATTAGCAGGCATAATAGAGGGTTCTTGCACTTGAAACAATTATCCTAGGTGGAGCATTATCCGGGTATCCCATCTTTATCGATTGCCTTACCCCCTTTTTTACTTTTGCTCTCTTATTTGTTGCTTTTATTGTTGAGAATTGAATCATTGTCACACTCATCATCATTGATCTTTGCACATAGCTAAGAAGCGAATTAAGTATTTTTATTCCCTATTCCCTATGGATTCGATACCCGCTCACCCGAGATTATTACTTCGACAAACCCGTGCACTTGCGGGATATACGCAAGGGGACCTTGTCAAGTTTTTGGTGACGTTGCCGCGGAGTAGGCGTCTAGAGATACTTTTCACTTTGTTTTCTTAGCTATTTCACCATACATTCTATTTCATATCTTCTTATTCTATCATCGTTCTGATTTCCTTTTCTTTTTCTTTTTGGGTGTACCTCCAGGTTATGACCCGAGGGAATCCCTCAATATTGATTGAAGGAGATCCCGAGCTTGAACGTACACTTAGAAAAAAAGAGAAAGAGCCTGTGCAAGAAAAGTCTAATACAGCTGATTTGGAAGCAGAAGAATCTGAAAACATGGCAGAACAGAATGAGCAACGGTGAACATTATTCGATTATGCCAGATCTTCAGTGTTGGGGACACAATCGAGTATTGTGCATCCCCCAATTACGGCTCAGAAGTTTGAGTTAAAGCCAGCATTCATCCACATGTTGCAGCAATCCACACAATTCAATGGTTTGGCCGATGAGGATCCAATCAGTCACATATCAGTCACATAGAGAGTTTTCTCGAGGTGTGTGATATGCTGAAGATAAATGGGGCGATGGATGATGCCATCAAATTGAGAGCCTTCCCATTTTCCCTAAAGGGGAGAGTGAAGCAGTGGCTATACTCATTACCTAGAGCGTCAATTATCACATGGCAAGAGATGGTGGAAGCTCTTCTAGCTCATTATTTTCCTCCCGGAAAATCAGCAAAGCTTAGGAACGAGATCTCATCCTTTGTTCAGTTGGAATTGGAGTCTCTATTCGAGACATGGGAAAGATTCAAGGAGCTCCTGAGGAAGTGCCCGCAACACAGATTCCCGGAGTGGATGATTGTTCAAACCTTTTATAATGGTTTGAACTCGAGTACAAGGCAACTCTTGGATGTGGCAGCAGGAGGTACCTTAGGTAGCAAGACCGCCGATGAGGCCCGTCAGTTGATTGAAGAAATAGGGTTAAACAGCTACCAATGGAATGCTAGGGAGAAGAAAGAGGTGACCAGTCTAAATGAGATAGATGCGGTAACTTCATTGGCGGCCAAGTGGAAAATTTGAGTAAGAAGTTAGATCTTCTAACTTCAAATAGAGTGGCGGCCATGACTAATTGCACCGGGTGTAGTGGAGGACATGCTCCCTCCGATTGCCCGATCTCTATTGGTGATGTTTCTTCGGTGGAGAATGTTTATTTTGTAGGTAATGGCATGAGACCTCAAGGAAACCCATATAGCAATACCTACAATCCAGGTTGGAAGAATCATCCCAATTTCTCATGGAGTAATCAAGGTCCACAAAAGACCATGGGGCCACCAGGTTTCCAACAACAACAACAAGCCCCTCAGGTGGAAAACAGAGTCTCAAGTTTGGAAACCCGAATGACTGACCTAGAAAAGCACTTGGCTAGATTTGTGCAATCTATAAATACTAGGTTTGAATCAGTCAAGGCTACACTTCGCAACCACACCGCCTCTTTGCATAACCTTGAAAATGAGGTGGGTCAAATTGCGAAATCTCTCTCTGAAAGGCCACATGGAAGCTTACCAAGCAATACAAAGACCAACCCTAGAGAGCATGTGAAGGAGACCACTTTGAGAAGTGGTCGTGAGGTTGAAGGTAGGTTTCTGAGTGAGAAGCCAAAAGAACACGCACCCGAGGTTATAGAGGTAGAAGAGGGGACGAGCAAAGAGAAAGAGGTGGTACCCCACCTTTCAAGCCAAGAATCCCTTATCCCTCTAGATTGAAAAATGACCAATCGGATGAACAGTACAAGAAGTTCCTAAGTTTGTTCAAGCAACTCCAAATTAATATTCCTTTTGTTGAGGCATTGGCCCAAATGCCTAAGTATGCGAAGTTCTTGAAAGACTTGTTGACCAACAAAAGAAAGTTGGAGGAGAATGCTTCAGTGATTTTAGATGCTTCATGTTCGGCGGTATTGCAAAAGAACATGCCGAACAATAAGAAAGACCCGGGAAGCTTCATCATTCCGTGTAATATTGGCAATCTAGGTGAAGAAATGGCATTTGCGGACTCAGGGGCAAGTATCAACGTCATGCCATACACCTTCTTTCAAAAGCTAGGTTTAGGTGAGCCTAGGCCTACTCGGATGACTTTGCAACTAGCGGACTGAACAGTGCGAATCCGAGAGGCATCATTGAAGATGTGCTTGTCAAGGAAGACAAGTACATTTTTCCGTTTGACTTTGTAGTGCTAGATATCGATGAGGATGCGGATGTACCTTTGATACTTGGGAGATCGTTCTTGCGGACTTCCAAAGCATTGATTGACATGGATGGTGGAGAGCTCACCTTGAGAGTTGGAGATGACAAGCTCACATACCGCCTTGCTGAGTCCATGTGGCATTCTCTCGATTTTGATGATACTTTATATTTTTTAGACACTACTGATGAGATTATTGATGAATACATGCAGGAAATGTTCAATCCGGATCCGTATGAAGGTTTGTTCCACCAAGAGGAAGGACATGAAGATGTAATGATGCTTGGATCGACGGAAGAAGTACCATCTACCCCAGGGATCTTGAAGAAAGTGCTCCAGAAAATGATGAGGGCTAGGAGACACCACCAGAAACACTCCAAGACTGTTGGAGATGTACGTGAACTGAAGAAGTTGGACGTATCATTGTTAGGTGGTCCGAAGTCCGATAATACACCCTCTACTCTCAAGAGACTTTGCACATCATGCTTTCAAGCCATGGGTAAGAGGGCAACTTTCATTCATGAACCCCCGTGAGGTAAGACAAGGTACGTCAAGCTTAGTGACGTAAAACAAGCGCTTCTTGGGAGGCAACCCAAGTGTTTACTGTTTTCTTATCTTTTAGTTAGGTTGTTTGCATGAATAACTTGTTAAGTGTTGGTGTCTGGATTTATAGATGCTTGTGCTGTGATTTTCTTTTGGGCTTGGAGTTTTCATCATGTGTTTTCAAGTGGAATTGGCGAAGTATGGTCGTCCGAGCCTTATTTCATGTTTTTCACTGGTTAATTTTGCATAATAAGGCAGGCTCTGAGTGTGTAAACATGTTCAAAAATTTTCTACAGAGCCTGCAGATTTTTCTAAGTCATCCAGAGAGAACACAGGTCATGTATAATTTCTGCACGCCCGTGGCTTTGTACTGTGAGCTCACCCAGAGAAGGCACAACGGCGTGTGGCTGCCCCTATAAACGACCATGTGACTGTCACACGCCTATGTGTAATTTCCGCATGGGCGTGTGAATTCCTGCAGAGTTTGGTGAATTTTCCCGAGAGCACACAGGGGCGTGGACTCGCCCCTGTGGGTGACCTTGTGAACCACACACGGGTGTGGGTAATTTCCACACGCCCGTGCGAAACTCTGCAGAGGAGTTCTCTCCATCTTGAGAAAGCACAGGGGCGTGCGGATGCCCCTATGAGTTGGGCATGTGAATGTCCACACCCGTGCGGAATTTCCGCACGGGCGTGTATAACACTTGGTATTTTTCTCGGATGTCCAGAGAAGCCACAGGGGCATGCGGGTTTTCCTGTGGGTCGAGAGCACGAGCGTGGGTATTTTCCTCACGCCCGTGGGAGATCGTTCAGAGTTAGTGAGAGTTTTTCCCGAGAGCGACCAGGGACGTGCACCTGCCCCTGTGAAACTCTCCTGTGGGGCGCATGGGCGTGGGTAATTTCCACACGCCCGTGTTGATGCACAGAATTCCAAGAGACACGATTTTTTCTTTAAAAAACCTTTTGAATTATCTCATCCCTCATCTCTAGTCACCTGAAAACCACCTTTGATCATCTTCTCGACCGATCATCGTTGTTTTTGGAGGATATTTCGTCACATATCATGCCGATTCTCAGAATTTTCGCATTTGTTTCATCGGTAACCTTTTATCCTCTTTCCTTCGCCAATTATTGTTTTTCATACACTAATATCTTTTATTGTGAATTTTAATTTTTATAATGCATGGTGTATGTTTAGACAGCATCTGGATCCGGTTCTAAGTTGAATTTTTTAAGAGTTGTTGTGCACCCGTGCGGGAATTTCACGCACTGCAGATGCACACGGGCGTGGGAAATTTCAACAAGCCCATGTGGAATTCTGCAGTATACTGCTTTTGAGCTTCTTTGATTGTTTTCTTCTTTTGTATGATAGATATGGCACCTCGCGTGAAGAAGAACGAAGTTAAGCATCTCGGAGTCACCCCACCCGAGCCACTACACTTGGATTTCTCAAATCCCGAGCATCAGACTCGATTTGATAGACTTTCTGCACTCGGTTTTGGTCAGACTTGTTTCGTGGATTTGCAAGTGCTAAGAGATATTCAGTGGGGTGATGAGCTAGCTAATGAAATTGATGAGATGCTAGCGAGAGGGAAGTCGAGGAGGCTCACGACGATCGCTGAGCCAGCTTACCACACATTGACGCTTGAGGTTTTAGCGTCTTTTGAGTTTCGGTTGATGCATGGGAGATTTGACACTATGGATGCTATACAGTTTCAGGCATTCGGACAACCGTTTTCCATGAATGTCACTGATTTTTCGATTCGGACGGGCATGTACGATATCGCTTATACAGATACAGTGGAGTATGGACGATTACCGGTGGATTTTCCGGTATCAGTGACTCCACATCATGCGTATAGGATTCTGTGTGGACATGGGGAGTATGAACCAGGGTTGTCGAACGCCACTAGCCTATCCCGGTCAAGCTACAGGTATTTACATGCAGTTATCAGCAGGTCTGTGTCAGGTCGAGCCGATAACACATCTGCTCTAACCAAGCACGATCTTCTCTTTTTATACTCCATGGCCCACAATGTGCTGATTCACTTATGGTGGATATTAGCAGATATTCTAAGGTACCAGGGTCAGTCTATGAGAGTGGGTTTATTATTTGCTTGCCCCTACATTACCAGGCTCATTTTGGGAATGGGTTTGGGGGATGCTTTACGTGGTGCTGAGAGGATGGTTGCGCCTACCCCTCTTGCGTTTGATACGATCAGGATGATGGGCTTGGTACAGAGATGTGGGCCAGGGGTCTATATTCTTGCTACAGCTACCCCAGAGACCGCCAGGAGCGAAGGAGTTACTGCAGAGGGTTCCCGCAGATTCTCAGACCTCCTGTAGCACAGGGTCATCGAGCTTATGACCGTATTGAGAGGCTTGAGAGCGTTGTGAGAGAGATTCAGACCGAGATGGCGGAGCTCCGCACTATACAGTCAGCTCAATATACAAATCTTATGGCCTGGTTCGACTTTCTACGAGATCTATTGAGATCCAGGCCCTCAGTTCCTACTACACCCTCATCCCCTACCCCAGCACCGGTGGACCCACCATGTGCATCTTCACCAGCAGCAGTAGCAACACCTGAGCCCGAGGGCGACACCGACATTTGATTCTTAGTTCTTTTCCTTTTATGCATTTTATTTTAGACTTGTTCACTCAGAAAGGATTCCCCTTATGTGTTTATTTTAATTTTGCATCTCGAGTTGTATTCATTGTCTATCCTTTATATATACTCGAGATATTTTGTTTTTATTGAGCTTCACTGAACCCCCTCGTGTATGCGTGCAGATGGTCTTGTCTCCTTGGGAATTGAGACTCAGTCATGGGCACGGCCAAGGTGCTGAGGCACTTGGCCGTGTGAGCTTCACAACCCATCGGAACACAACTCCCATGGAATTAGCTTCATCAAACACAACACTAGGAGTTAGGGGAGTATTGTTTTGAATACTTCTCCCACATTTACTTTTGAATGAAATATATTTTGAGTGAGCTTGCATGTGTACATTGGGGACAATGTACAACTTAAGTGTGGGGGGGAGTTTCATAGTGCACACATCTTTTCTATTGTTCTTGATTGTTACATCCTCACATAGCCAATGGCGGTTCACCTTAGTTGCAAGCATTGTATTTTTGAGTTGAGGAGAATTTCTAACATTGAATGTTTTCATGCTCTAGTTCTTTCTTGAATTTCTAGGAATTTTTGCCCGATTTACACATAGTACACTACTCACTTTTTAAACTCTTTTGGAAACTCAAGTTCGATGTTAAAGGGACTAGTTATAGTTGTTTCTTGTGTTAAATTCTGAAGAAAACAAAATAGTTTTATTGTTTATTTGTGCTTGTTGTGTGGAAAGAGCTACCACCTATGAAGTATGAATCTACTCTCATAAGTCGGATACTAGTTATGCCCTAATGAGAGAAAGAGCAATCTCATAGGATGAGTGAAAGCTACCACTCCGGTAGAAAGAGCTACAACCTCGAAAGCGTGAAAGCCATCTTAGCGGCCGCTTTGGAAAGGGCTACCTTAGAGGATGTGTGAAGCTACTACCATCTTTGAAATTGTTCTCACTTTTGTAGATAAATAAGTCCCTTGTCCTTAGAACTTTGAGGAGTATACTTTGGGTTGATTTGAGTGAGTTCACACATGTACACGACTTCCGGTTTTGTTTCCTTTTTGATTCAAGTTTTTAAGCTAGAGCATTGATTTTTCGTATTTAGTGTTGAAACTTCCCTCACTTGTAGAATGCTCTCTTTGCATATTTTGGTGAACCTAAGGCCAAGCACTTTTAATATTTTCTTCATTGATGCACATAATGTTTTAATTTTTGCTTGAGGAAAACCAAAAGCTTAAGTGTGTGGGAGTTTGATAAGTGCTTGTGCGATATGAATGCGAAGCGTTCATTCCTTATGTTGAGCATAACTTTTCTCAGGTTTTTACACTAATATGTGTGTTTTTATGTTACTTTCATGCAGGTAGGGTTGTGAGGCCAAGTATGAAAGAAAGAAGACAATGTGGATTACAATGCACCGATTTTGGAGGAAACCTTGCTAAAGTTCAAACGCGAAAGCATAGGTCGATGTGAGATGCTAGAGTGTGTGCCAACCTCTTCGTATTCGAGTTGGCACATCCATTTAGAGGGGCATAAAGGTAGTCACACTCGAGCATTCCAACCTATGCACATAGAACAAGAGCAATGTAGCAACACGGCAGAAAGTATTGTAGCAGCATTATTCACAGCTGCCGAGAAAATAGGAGTTCAGAGGATCCACACGGGTGTGTGGAAATTATCCACGCCCGTGTGGAAATTCCACACGGGCGCGTGAAGCATCCACGCCCATGTAGTCACCCGATTCCAGCCCTATTTAAAGCCGAATCAGCCTCAATTTTGGTATTATTTTCTGCATCTTTTCCGAAACTTGAGAGAGGGCTTTGGCTAGGGTTTTGAGGGGTATTGGCTAAGTTTTGGGGAGGTTCTACTACTCCGACATAGCGCATCGTTTGGAAGAAGGTTATTGGGAGAGCTTCCGTCGGCACCGATCCGGCGAGGTGTATCCTAGGCCGGACAAAGGATCCTCTGTGACGAGTAGAGGACTCTCCACAAGACCATCGATACAACCACCGAGAGGGTTTCTTTATGGATTCATTTCTTTTACATTCTATTTCTTTGATTGTACTTAGCTCCATGGAGAGCTAAACCCCTAGTGGGTACTTGGGCATTTGTGAATCCTAGGATGTATTCGTTTCTTTGAATCTCTTTATTATGCTTTCAATAAATTGATGTTTATTGTGAGTTCCAACCTTGAATGCTTGATTGTATGAACATTTCCCCTAGAATGACACTAGGGTTAAGAGTTCTTGTTGGTAACCTCGTGAGTGAGTGACACACCACGAGCGTTAGACAAAGATAGGTTGGAGAGGGTTGAGAGGGTGAGTCGAGAGGTACAGGAGCGTCCCCTTTCCCCTGCGAAGTGATAGATTCTATCTCTATTCCTCGAGTTCTTTGTGGTCATAATAGAGTGAATGGTCTAAGTGATGAACTTCCACTGGGGCTTAGTTACGCGTGCAACGAAGTGAAGCATTGAAGTGATCTTAGTATATGGCGCTCAATTGTGGTAAGGGACCTTCCACCTGGACCAAAGGGTTAGGTCTATAATTAGAAAGAGATTTATCACTTAGAATTCCTAGAGCTCATTGCAACTCTATGCGAGTGTGAGGTCTTGAGATTGTTCGATTTCTCCTCCAGGACATGTATAGAGTTAGGCATAGTTGACCTTAGATTTGGGACTATGTAATTTAGGAATTCCATGACTCACCATTGCATTGATTAGGAGGTATAATAGAGGGTTCTTGCACTTGAAACAATTATCCTAAGCGGAGCATTATCCGGGTACCGCATCTTTATCGATTGCCTTACCCCCTTCTTTACTTTTGCTCTCTTATTTGTTGTGTTTATTGTTGAGAATTGAATCATTGTCACACTCATCATCATTGATCTTTCACATAGCTAAGAATCGAATTAAGTATTTTTATTCTCTACTCCCTGTGGATTCGATACCCGCTCACCCGGGATTATTACTTCGATAAACCCGTGCACTTGCGGGATATATGCAAGGGGACCTTGTCAGTGCCCTTCCAAATCATTGTAATTGTTAAATGCATGGAGGTTGGCACACATTCATGTATCTTCGATCACAACTTGTGCCTTCACATTTGTTTACTCCAAGACATCATCAACAAAGTATAATCACAATCTACTTTGGCTTATTTCTTTCATTATTTCGCTCCACAACCTTCATGCATGAAAGTTCACAAATATACATGTATTAGCACTAAAATCTGATAAAGGTAATGCTCATGATAAGAAAAGAATACTTTGTATTACTAATACACAAGCACTTATCATTCTTGCTCATGTAGGAAATGGTTTTTCATCTTAGTTGTAATAGATTATATTCTTAAGTTTAGGAGAATTTTTAACATTCAATACTATCATGCTATAGTTTTTACTTGAATTTTTAGAGGAATTTTTACCCGATTAAAACTTGTTGTACTTCTCATTCATTAAACCTTGTGGAAACTAAAGTTCGACGTCTAAGGGACTATTTATAGTTTGTTTCTTGTTTTAATTTATATGAACAAAAAAGAAAAAGAAAAAATATATGTTTGTTTGTTTGTGCATTAGGGGTGGAAAGTGATGAGTCATCGTACGACACTGTAAAAAGAGATCATACGACTCCCCGGCCGCTAGTTCACGGGTCATCAAGAAATAACCACTTGTGCAAACACAAGAGTGTCATATTCCTAAGGGCCCAAGATCTGCTATTACTTCCTCCTAGGTATCACTATCTAGTTGACCAAATAAAGAGATTGTTGTTTCAAATCACAAAAACATAATAAATAAAACAAAGAACTATAAATAAAATGGACTAAGGAACACTATACAAGCAATCTGAAAAACAAGTAGCAATGAGAACTAAAGGCCTCGGGCAAGGACCCCCTCGGGATAAGAACAAGTTAGGATGAATCTGGTAGTTTAAGCACAAGGTTGGCTAGAGTTGGTCCGGTAGACTCAAATGTCGAGTACCCCGAAACCTCCATGAAGTAACCCTAATGCAATACAGGTTCCTCCATCTGGAAGATAGACTTACGATGTCTTTAGGAATAGGGAGTCTTGCATAAGGTAATTCTAATGCTCGCTCTCAACTAGAACCACCCTAATGCACGCAGGGAGCTACAAGCACCCGGAACCTTCGGTGTATCGGTACATTGAATCCCCCTTCAATCATTGCACAACCTAATACACGAAAGCATCCCGCAAGACATGCACAATTCATGAATCAAAACTTAGGGAATCCATCCATTCTAGATTGAAAATCAAAACAATTGATTGAAACCAAAAAACATGCCAACAATCAATTAAAACTAACAAATATCATCCATCCATACAAACAAGTTCTTCTCCCAAGGCTCACCGGAGCCCAATGGCCTTGGGAGGCTAGTTCCACATCATAAAGAGAGAAAACAAAATATAATCTATGACAAAGCCCATAAAAATCTCCCTTAGATGTAGGCTAGAAGGTGATGCTGAAGGCTCACCGGATCCGCGTTGGTGAGCTAGTTGTTGACCTCTTTGAGTGCTACCTTCTTCTTCCCTTGGGTTCTTACTCTTCAAATCATCTTCCAATCCTGTGATGGTGGTGGAGAATGATGGAGATGATGGTGGAGAATGATGGAGAAGATGGTGGGGAATGGTGGAAGAGATGGTGGCAAAAGATAGCTTCCAAAAAACCCTAGGTTGCCTTATATAACCTCAAGATAATGGTTTTGCCCGTGTGTGTGTGGGCGGTATGCGTGTTGCAGACAAGGCCGCACAGCTCAGTGCTTAGGATGTACGTGCACTGTGTGGACTGGATAATGGCCACACAGAAGTGTGTGGTCGCTACAGTGCCAATACATGGTTCTGTGAAATGCTTTTTGGGCATTATTTTGCGTCCGGAGCTCGTGTAAACTTCATTTCTTCATCAATCTTCTCCAAAATGACTCAAATGTAGTTCATCCTTGCAATTATGGTTCTTCAATGTCTTGAAAAAATTATAACAAATAAAACACATAAAGGCATTAGAGTCATAGAAATATGCATGAAAGTGCATAAATTATATGATATAAAAGTGATGTATTTAGACACTTACCAAAAAGAGCTACCACCTATGAAGTATGAAGCCATACTCATAAGTCAGATACTAGTTATGCTCTAACGAGAGAAAAAGCTATCTCATGGGATGAGTGAAAGCTACTACCGCTGTAGAAAGAGCTACCACCTTGAAAGTGTGAAAGCCACTTTGTCGGCCGCCTAGGAAAGGGCTACCTTAGAGGATCTGTGAAGCTACTACTATCTATTTTCTTTTTGTACATAAATAAGTCCCTCTCAATTAGAGCTTTGGGGAGTACATGCTTGATAAGTGCTTGTGCATTAGTAATATTAAGCATTCTTTTCTTATAATGAGCATTACTTTTATCAGATTTTACTGCTAATTCATATGTATTTGTGAACTTTCGCGCATAAGGGTTATGAAGCCAAATATGAAAGAAAGAAGCCAAAGTAGATTTTGATTGTACTTTGTTAATGAAGTCTTGGAGTGAACAAATGTGAAGACACAAGTTGTGATCGAAGATACGTGAATGTATGCCAACCTCCATGCGCTCAAGCAATTACATAGTTTGGAGGGGCACAAAGGCAGTCACATTTGTGTATTCTGACTTGTGTAATGTTAGCAAGATCTTCACCAATATGGCATTTTATTGAAGAAACGATGTGATCTACGGCATAGACGTGTGCCCGTTTATGTTGCCTCAATAAAAAGTGTGGATTCGGGAGTATTTTTGACATAGTATTGTAGCAAAAAATCAGATTTCTAGAAATCCACACGGGCGTGTGGAAATTCCACACGCCCTTGTGGATATCCAATTCCAAACCTTTATAAAGTCGAGACTTGTACTGATTTGGGGATCCATCTTTTATCTTTCTTTCCATCTGTTCTTCACCTTTGGGAGGCTTGCGGTTAGGGTTTAGAGGTGCTATGGCAAGACTTTTGGAGTAGTTCTACGGCTTTGACACTGTGTTTCTCTTGGAAGATAGTTATTGGGGGAGCTTTCATTGGCACTGATCCGGCTAGGTGTGCCCTAGACTTGACAAAGGGACCTTTGGAAAGGACGAGGCTACCACACAAGATAATCGACATGAATACCGAGTGGGTTTTCTTATGGAGTACATGTTTTTACTTTTGATTTCATTATTGATTATATCTTGCTCCATAGAGAGCTAAACCACTTAATGGGTACTTGGACTTGTGACAATGCCCCTTGCGTATGTCCCATAAGTGCACGGGTTTGTCAAAGTAATAAATCCCAGATGAGTGGGTATCGTATCCACAGGGAGTAGGAAACAAAAATACTTGAATTGTTTCTTAACTAAGCGAAAAGTGAATAATAGTTGTGTAACAAGATGTAATGTAAACAAAAGTAAAAGAGATAAGAGAGAAAACACAAGTAAAGGGTAGGTAAGGCAATCAATATAAATGGGGTACCCAGATATTGTTTCGCCTAGGACAATCATTTCAAGTGCAAAAACCCTCTCATAAGCTTCCTAACTAATGCATTAATGAGGCATTGAGATCCTTCAATACATGATCCCAAATCTAAGGTCAACCATTGATAAACGTCTAAATGTATGTATTTTGTACGTACCGATGCGCATGTTTATAGTATTTTATTAAGAACTTGATGCCTTTTTTATGGTTTAATCATTTTATTTCATGTTTCAGGCACAAAAGAAGCCTAGGTGAGCTCAACGACGGAATGTAAGAAGAAATCGACATCAAAAACGTCATTTTTGGACCCCAGGGCACTGTATATGCACTGTAGCAACCCGGAACATGAAAATTTCAGAAAAAGTCTAAGTTTGGATTTCCTTACAGGCAGTATTATGACCATCCTTGTGGGTAGTATTATGAGGGTGAGGCTACCTGCAGGGAAGCCCGAGTTCATTCCTTTATAAGCATTGTTAGGGTTTCTTTTGAAAAGGAGGAGGCCTTCTTCTTCGAGCTTACAACCACCACACCAAATCGGAACTGGAAGTAAGGTTTTGAGGGCATTTCCATGGAGGATTTGATGAGGAGAGCACGATTTTGGGCGTGATCTACTCCTAGGGCTTGTGTAGAGGAGGTTGAAGACAAGGGAAGCCACCTCTTGTGTGGCGTCTTTGGAAGCTTCTCCGGCCTTCATTCTTTGAGAGAGTGTTTATTATGTTTTGTTTTGTTGTTTGCATGGATTTCTTGTTGTATTTGATGACAATGAACAACTAAACACCAAGGTCACCGGATGTAGGTGAACCTTGGGGGTGAACTTGTGCTTGTATGGATGCTTGGTTCTTTCTATTGTATTTTGGCTTGTTTGTGATCCTTGCTTGGTGTAATTGAATGCTTTGGTATGCATGAGAACTCGGTGTATCAATTCTTAGGTAATGTTAGGTTGCATGACCATTGCCCTAGTGTTAGACTCACCAAGCTTGGAAGGGAAACACATATAAATACGCCGTGACCATCGGGTATTAATACCCCTCCAATTCTATGGTTAAGTATTAGCTTGTATTCTAACCCTAACTTGAGAAAACCACCTTTCCCATTGCAATCGTAGGAGGATTTGGATTTGGACGGAAGAGATTCCGTATTCAATACTCGTACCGGATTAGGGGTCAATTGTTGTGACCATCGGGTTGACCTAATCTATGGTTTTCTCGGTCCAACTAGCTATTTGCATGTTAGTTCTAGCATCCTGCACACTTTAGTAGCCCCTGAGAGGATCCTCATCCACGACCGCTTTCTTCCCTTGGTTATCCCCCGTATCTTGCCTTCATTGTTAACATTTTATTTGCATTTTACTTGTTTATTTGTTTTATCACTATCACATTCAAACTTGGAGGTTAAACAACATAGCGAAGAGGAAGTAAGAGTTGCTTCTCAGGCCCTTGGGAATACGACCCCCTCGTGCTCGCACGAGGGGTATTACTTTGCGTTCCCGTACACTTGCGGGGAAGTGATCAAGTTTTTGGCGCCGTTGCCGGGGACCCTACGAGGAATACTCGGAAAACTTTAAGCGTGTTGATTTGACCATTGTTTGGTTTTGTACTACCATTCTTGCATTTACTATTTTATTTCATCCCGCCATATCCCCTTATCTTTCTCTCTTGTAAATCTTTGGGTGTTGACCTCTATTTCTGTAAATGTCTCTTTTGTCGTCTTTAACTATAGCTTTGACTAATGATCGGGTTATTTATCACTGGTCACAGGATTCGTACCCTCGTCACTCATACGAGCTAACTGGATGGGATAGTTTTTATTTTGATAATGATCAGTGGAAGAAACAGTATTGTGAGGAGTCGATCAATCCAACTCTAGAGAGAAAGAAGGTCCAGTTATTTCTTGAGGAATACATGGAGATAGATGGGGCGATCCTGGTAGGGAATTTTTGTTCACTTAATTGCCAATTCGACCCTATCAGTGTTAAATCAAGAAACAGTTCCGATGGACCCTCACAGTCAACAAGTCTGGTTGAAGAGGAGACAGATCCAACAGGGTGAGGAGGTTCAGAGGAAATGGATTATTCTCAAGTGAGTGACTTATATTTGACTGGGGCCGAGGTTCTGCTAACAGAAAATAGATCGAGCAGTGACAATTCATCTGAAGCAGAGAATGAGAGAGTTGAGAAATGTGATCTCGAGAAATATGGGAGATTGAAATCATCAATTGAAGATCCGCCTGAACTAGAGCTGAAACCCCTTCCCGTGCATTTAAAATATGCCTTTCTGGGCGATGGTTCCAAGCTCCCAGTCATCATAGCATCTGACTTGACAGCTAACCAGAGGGATAAGCTTCTAGCTGTACTGAAAAAGCACAAAAAGGCGATTGCGTGGAAAATAGCTGATATCAAGGGAATCAGTCCATCTTTTTGTACACACGATGCAGGTATAATTTATCCCATCTCCGACAGTGCATGGGTAAGCCCAGTACAGGTGGTACCAAAGAAGGGAGGAATGCCAGTTGTCACCAATGAGAACAATGAGCTTGTTCCTACCAGAGCTGTAACAGGTTGGAGAGTCTGCATAAACTACAGGAAACTCAACGATGCCACGAGAAAGGATACTTTTCCTTTACCTTTCATCGATCAGATGCTCGAACGACTTGCAGGACACTCTTATTACTATTTTCTAGATGGGCTCTCTGGGTATTTTCAGATACCTATTGGCCCGGAAGATCAGGAAAAGACCACCTTCACCGGCCCATATGCACATTTGCTTACCGCCGCATGCCTTTTGGACTATCCAATGCTCCAGCTACTTTCCAAAGGTGTATATTAGCAATTTTTGAAGATATGGTGGAAGACATCATGGAGGTATTTATGGATGATTTCTCTGTTTTCGGTGATCGTTGGACTTATGTCTCAAAAATCTGGAACGAGTCTTGAACAGGTGCGAGGAGACTAACTTCGTCCTCAGTTGGGAAAAGTGCCATTTCATGGTAAAGGAAGGTATAGTTCTCGGGCACAAGATATCACAGAAAGGGATTGAAGTGGACAGGCAAAAGTGGAGACCATCGAGAAACTACCACCCCCTACGTCAGTGAATTCTATCAGAAGCTTCTTGGGGCATGCGAGGTTTTATAGGAGGTTTGTCAAGAATTTCTCCTTGATCCCTAGACCCTTGACAAAGCTACTCGAAAAAGATGCTCCATTTGAGTTTAACGATGAGTGTATTGATTGATCACCTACAAGTGTACGGGATCGCCAAGTAATACCCTGTGAGTTACACAGGGGTCGTAGTATTCCACGGGGCCAAGGAAGTATTATTACTGACTCTTCATCTATTATCTAGCCTACTATTCTTAGTAGGAAGAACAAATGAAATAAAATAAAATAAACTAACTAATTCATGGCCGGGTAACTAGCACACAGATATAAACAAACAAGGGAGTATTAAGCATGAGAAGGTAGTGTTTGGACAAGGAATCCACCTAGGGTTGTCATTAAGTCCCGAACTAGGATGAGTTAAAGATGCATTGATGATAATTGAGACCTAGAGATCTCGTGAGTAGATTAGCCCCAATCTCTCGGTGACTAACCCCTGATCCCATATGAATGTCAATCGGAATTTCTTCAGGATTAACAAACCTATGATCGCATTAAGTTCTAGGAAATCTCTAATAGGAGTGAACCTACTATCCTTCGGCTTAAACCTAGCAATGGAAGGCTACCAACACCGGATTTCTTGGAGTGTAGGTACAAGTATCCCCTTTCAATCTCTCCTAGATCTAGTATACGTGAGTAGGTCACATCTACACATACAACTCATAGTAGAATTATGGATCTCTCCATACATGTAATTCTAGACATGAAAGCATGAAAGATTAAATCTCAAACAACCATCAAACTCAATTAAGAATAACATTCCAAGTTCATACACAAGATTAGCCCTAGGGTTCATCCAAATCCAAACACAACAATAAGTTAATCCCTCATGACAAGGGATACTTATACAACATACATGGAAAAGAAAGACAATAAAGAAGCAAGAAAACTCCCTCTACGGTCTTGATCTCCTTGGATCGATGAAGCCTTGAATGGTGATGCAATGGTGGCTTAAAACTTCATTCCAACTCCTTCTCCTATGCTTCTCTCCCTCTTGGTGATGATGTGCGCTTGTTTCCCACAAGGCTCGTCGCCGGAAGATGGTCGGAAGGCCTCAAGGATGTGTGGTGGCGGCGGCCCAAGAGGCCAAGAAGAAGTCCCACCAAAAAGTCCTCACCAATGCCCTAATATACCCCAATCATTTCCTCCAAATTGACCTTAATGAGGACCTCATTGAGCTCCCCATTGACACTATTCGGGGCAAGAGGACTCCTCAAATGCACTCCAAATAGTATCCATACTGGCTCAATGAGCACCTCATTGAGCCAGTATGCCTTCAATCAATCAACTTTCTTTGTGCTACAGTGATCATCCCGGCCTCTATACCGGGCACCATTGAGGCCGTATGCCATGATTCGATTTCTGTCCTGAAAACTCCCCATGTGCTATAGTACTCCAGCTACAGTTTTTGCTACAGGGAATACACTACAGTATTGCGACATGGTTTTCTTCTCCTTTTCGCCCAAATTATACCTTCGTGTCCTCCATGGCATTCCCGTGCCCTGCAAATCAAATAATACATGATTAAGCACAAAACAGGTATCAATTCTATTAAAAATACATGCTAGAAGCGACAAATACATATACAAAAATACTTGCATTTAGACACTTGACAAGGTCTCCTTGCGTATATCCCGCAAGTGCACGGGTTTGTCGAAGTAATAATCCCGGGTGAGCGGGGTCGAATCCACAGGGAGTAGGGAGTAAAGACACTTAATTCGATTCTTAGCTATGTGGAGTATCAATAATGATAAGTGTGATAATGATTCAATTCTCAACAATTAAAAGCAAAAAGTAAGAGAGCAAAAGTAAGGAGGAGGTAAGGCAATCGATAAAGATGGGGTACTCGGATGATGCTTCACCTAGGATAATCGCTTCAAGTGCAAGAACTCTCTATTATGCTTCCTAATCAATGCAATGGTGAGTCCTGGTAATCCTTACATACGTAGTCCCAAATCTAAGGTCAACTATGCCTAACTGTATTCAACTCCCGGAGGAGAGATTAAATAACCTTTCAACCTCGCACTCGAATAAAGTTGCAATGAGCTCTAGGGATTCCAAGTAATAAATCGCTTCCTAATTATAGACCTAACCCTTTGGTCCAGGCGCAAGGTCCCTAGCCACAATTAAGCCCTTGATACTAAGATCCCATCAATGCTTCACTCCATTGCACGCGCAACTAGGCCCCAGCGGAGGTTCATCCCTTAGACCATTCACTCTATTATGGCCACAAAGAACTCAAGGAACAGAGGTAGAATCTATCACGTTAGAGGGGAAAGGGGATGCTCCTGTACCTCTCGACTCACCCTCTCAACCCTCTCCAACCTACCTTTGTCTAACACTCGTGGTGTGTCACTCACTCACAAGGTTACCAACAAGAACTCTCAACCCTAGTGTCAGTCTAAGGGAAATGTTCATACAATCAAGCATTCAAGGTTGGAACTCACAATAAACATTAATTTATTGAAAGCATAATAAAGAAGTTCAATGAAACGAATACATCCTAGGGTTCACAATCACCCAAGTACCCACTAGGGGTTTAGCTCTACATGGAGCTAAGTACAATCAAAGAAATCAAACGTAAAAGCAATGAATCCATAAAGAAACCCCCTCGATGGTCGTGTCGATGGTCTTGTGGAGAGTCCTCTACTCGTCGCAAGGGATCCTTTGTCCGGCCTAAGATACACCTCGCCGGATCGATGCCGACGAAAGCTCTCCCAATAACCTTCTTCCAAATGACACGCGATGTCATGGCCATAGAACCTCTCCAAAACCCTATCCAATACCCCTCAAAACCCTAGCTGAAGCCCTCTCTCAAGTTGGGGAAAATATGGAGAAAAGAATACCAAAATCGGGGCTGAATCGCCTTTAAATAGGGCTGGAATCGGGCGACTACACGGGCGTGGATGCTGCACGCCCCCGTGAGGAATTTCCACATGGGCGTGGGTAATTTCCACACGCCCGTGTCGATTCTCTGAAACTGTCATTTTCGGCCGGCTGTGAACAGTAACTACTACATTGTTTGCTATAGTGATTTACAACAGTAACCTGCTATAGTACTATGCCAAAAATACTCCCGAATCCACTTTTCATCGAGGTAACATAAATGGGCACACGTTTATGCCGTGGATTGCTTTACATCTTCAATGACGGATAAGTTGATGGAGGTCTTGTTCTATGTGCATAAGTCAGAATGCTTGAGTGTGACTGCCCTTGTGCCCCTCCAAATGGTTTTGCAAACTCAAATACGGGGAGGTTGGCACACACTCTAGCATCTCGCACCCGACTTATATCTTCACGTTTGAACCTTAGCAAGATTTCCTCCAAAATCGGTGCATTGTGATCCACATTGGCTTCTTTTCTTCATAATTGGTTTCACAACCCTACCTGCATAAAAGTAACATAAAAGCAAACATATTAATGTAAAAACCCGGGAAAAGTAATGCTCAACATAAGGAAAGAATGTTTCGCATTCATATCACACAAGCACTTATCGAACTCCCCCACACTTAAGCTTTTGCTTGTCCTCAAGCAAAAATTAAACATTTTGTGCATCAATGAAGAAAATATTGAAGTGCTTGGCCTTAGTTTCACCAAAGTATACAAAGAGAGCATTCTACAAGTAAGGGAAATTTCAACATTAAAAACAAAAAATCAAAGCTCTAGCTAAAAACTTGAATAAAAATGGACAACAAACCCGAAATCGTGTACGTGTGTGAACTCACTCAAAACAACCCAAAGTATACTCCTCAAAATTCTAAGTACAAGGGACTTATTTATCTACAAAAGTGACAACAATTTCAAAGATGGTAGTAGCTTCACACATCCTCTAAGGTAGCCCTTTCCAAAGCGGCCGCTAAGGTGGCTTTCACACTTTCAAGGTCGTAGCTCTTTCTACCGGAGTGGTAGCTTTCACTCATCCTATGAGATAGCTCCTTCTCTCATTAGGGCATAGCTAGTATCCGACTTATGAGAGTAGCTTCATACTTTATAGGTGGTAGCTCTTTCCACCCAACAAGCACAATAAAACTATTTTGTTTCTTTTTCTCTGCATTTTCCATTTTTTTTTCAGAATTTGCACAAGAAACAACTATAACTAGTCCGTTTAACATCAAACTTGAGTTTCCAATAGAGTTTAAAGAGTGAGTAGTGTAACAAGTATAAATCGGGTAAAAATTCCTAGAAATTCAAGAAAGAACTAGAGCATGAAAACATTCAATGTTAGAAATTCTCCTAAACTCAAGAATACAATGCTTGCAACTAAGGTGAACTGCCATTGGCTATGTGAGCATATAACAATCAAGAACAATAAAAAAGATGTGTGCACTATGAAACTCCCCCCCACACATGAATTGTACATTGTCCTCAATGTACACATGCAAGCCCACTCATAATGTATATCAATGAAGAATATATGTGCGGGAAGCAATCAAAACAATACTCCCCAGACTCCTAGTGTTGCGTTTGATGGAGCTAAGTCCTTGCGCGTAATGTTCCGACGGGTTGTGAAGCTCACACGGGCAAGTGCCGAAGCAACTTGGCCGTGCCGATAACAAAGTCTCAATTCCCATGATGACAAGACCATCTGCACGCATACACGAGGGGGGGTCAGTGAAGCTCAATAAAATAAAAACAACTTGAGTATACAAAAGATAGAGCAATGAATACAACTCGAGATCACAAAATGAAAATAAACTTAGAAGGGAAATCCTTTCTGAGTATACCAATGCAAAATAAAATGTAAAAAATAAAATGCAAAAAATAAGAACAAAGAAGGTAAAGACGCCTCAAGTGTTGGTGTCAATAGCTAGTACATCTGTTTCAATTGCTGGTGAAGATGATACAGGTGCTGAAAAATAAATTAAGATTGGCAAAGAAAAGAGAAAGAGAAGCTTACCGACAAAATGAGAATGAAAGACTAGAAAACTACCGGAAAACTCAATTAACAACCCTCTAAAACTATGGTGAGAGGTCAGGACAGAGCAAGGATATGTTCTCAAAATGTATGAGGGTAAAAAGGTGAAGAAACCCAAAAAGATTTTAAAGAAAACCTGCGGTTCTAGCATATCTGTAAATCCACACGGGCGTGTGGGAATTACCCATGCCCGTGTGCCCGACCCACGAGGCGGGGCCTTGCGCCCACGTGGACTCTCCATGCAGCGAGAAAATTCTCTAAGACCCACGCTTGTGCGAAAATTCCTCACGGGCGTGGATATTCACAAGCCCAACTCACTGGGGCAAACGCACGCCCCTGTGTCTTCTCGGGATGGAGAGATCCTCTGTAGAGATTCGCACGAGCGTGCGAAAATTATCCACGCCGTGTGTGGTTCACAAGGTCGCCCACAGGGGCGAGTCCACGCCCCTGTGTTCTCTCGGGATAAACCGCCCAACTCTGCAGGAATTCACACGCCCGTATGGAGATTACCCACGGGCGTGTGACAGTCGCATGATCGTTCACAGGGGCAGCCGCACGCCCCTGTGCCTTCTCTGGATGAGCTTACAGTGAAAATCCACGGGCGTGCAGAAATTCCACATGCCCGTGTGTTTTCTCTGGATGCCTTAGAAAATTTTGCAGGCTCTGCAGAAAATTTTTTTAACATGTTTACACACTCAGAGCCTGCCCTAATATGTAAGTTTTATCGGTGAAAAACATGTGAAATAGCTCAAACGACCAAAACTTCAACAAAACACATGAAAGCACAAAATAACACCAACGGTCCACAAGAAAAGCATAGCAATGGCCTATAAGAATCAAAACACCAACACTCAAGCTCTTATTCATGCAAACACTAAATTAAAAACTAGGAAAACAGTAATTGCTTGGGTTGCCTCCCAAGAAGTGCTTGTTTTACGTCACTAAGCTTGACGTACCTCTTCTTTACCTTATGGAGGCTTGAAAAGAGTATGTTCCTCCTGACTAGACATTGCATAGCTACTTCCCTTAAACCAAAAAGTTGCTTGCCGGGGTGGAATATTTGTTGGAGAGTCCAACCATTTTACCTTTGGCATCCAAGGAAACAATTTGGGTTGGGAATTGTCCAAGCTTAGCATAGGTGGGTCATTGGATGGTTTCAATCTCCTACCCACATCTTCTCCCAAACCCAAAATCTCTTTCTTGCAATTTATGAGTAGATTAATCCCAAAGAGAGATGCTTGCTCCATTACCTTAGGATTTGCGTCTTGTTCCATTTCAACTTGAAAGCAATATGTCTTCACCAACTCTCCTTGCACCATTTCTTGCTCACAAACATACTGTCCACTCAAACAATTATCACTACCATACTCATTCCGCCCCACTTCTAAGGTTCTTCTTGTATCCTCTCAATCTTGACAACATCATACTCATTCCGCCCCACTTCTTCATTGTCATTCACTACCACATCTTCTCTATAAGGAACTTGACTTGCTTGCTTAAATACTTGTTGTTCCCTGGAGAGTGTGTCAAGTATCCCTCCTAGTTGATGCTCAAGGTTTTTATAGGAGGCTTCATGACATCTTCGTGTGGTCTCCATATTTTGGACGCAAACATCGGATGCTTCAATAAAGTTAGATAATACTCTTTGTAACTGAAATGCATCCTCTCCGAGTATCTCACCCATTTGACATTCCTCTTGAGGTGCCTCCCAATGTTGTTCACCATTATCCCATAATACGTTTGGGTAGCCCACTTCAATTGGATGATATGCGTTGTAACATGGAATGTTTTGTTGTCGTGAAGTAACAATTCTATCAACTTTTTTACTGAGAGGTTCGACCTGCAAATACCGAGCAACGACTGGGTCAATCATCATTTAAAATCCTTGGAAGAAAAAATAAGACATGACAAAAGAAAAACAAATGAGAATGATGGAAGAATAAGAAAGTGTGAAATATTTATTTTTTTTAATTTTTTTTTTTAGAATAAATCAGAACGGTGATAGAGAAGGGATGTGAAATAGAATGAAGGGTAAATAGCTAAGAAAACAAAGTGCAAAGTATCTCTAAACGCCTAGCTCCCTGGCAACGGCGCCAAAAACTTGACGAGGGCCCCTTGAGTATATCCCGCAAGTGCACGGGTTTGTCGAAATAATAATCCCGGGTGAGCGGGGTCGAATCCACAGGGAGTAGGGAGTAAAGACACTTAATTCGATTCTTAGCTATGTGGAGTATCAACAATGATAAGTGTGATAATGATTCAATTCTCAACAGTTAAAAGCAACAAGTAAGAGAGCAAAAGTAAGGAGGAGGTAAGGCAATCGATAAAGATGGGGTACTTGGATGATACTTCACCTAGGATAATCGCTTCAAGTGCAAGAACTCTCTATTATGTTTCCTAATCAATGCAATGGTGAGTCGTGGAAATCCTTACATACATAGTCCCAAATCTAAGGTCAACTATGCCTAACTTTATTCATGTCCCGGAGGAGAAATTAAATAACCTCTCAATCTCGCACTCGAATAAAGTTGCAATGAGCTCTCGGGATTCCAAGTGATAAATCACTTCCTAATTATAGACCTAACCCTTTGGTCAAGGTGGAAGGTCCCTAGACACAATTAAGCCGTAGATACTAAGATCCCCTCAACACTTCACTCCATTGCACGCGCAACTAGGCCCAGCGGAGGTTCATCCCTTAGACCATTCACTCTATTATGGCCGCAAAGAACTTAAGGAACAGAGGTAGAATCTATCACGTCGGAGAGGAAAGGGGACGCTCCTGTATCTCTGGACTCACCCTCTCAACCCTCTCCAACCTAGCTTTGTTTAACGCTCGTGGTGTGTCACTCACTCACAAGGTTACCAACAAGAACTCTCAACCCTAGTATCACTCTAGGGGAAATATTCATACAATCAAGCATTCAAGGTTGGAACTCACAATAAACATCAATTTATTGATAGCATAATAAAGAAGTTCAATGAAACGAATACATCCTAGGGTTCACAATCACCCAAGTACCCACTAGGGGTTTAGCTCCTCATGGAGCTAAGTACAATCAAAGAAATCGAACGTAAAAGCAATGAATCCATAAAGAAATCCCCTCGATGGTCGTGTCAATGGTCTTGTGGAGAGTCCTCTACTCGTCGCAAGGGATCCTTTGTCCGGCCTAGGATACACCTCGCCGGATCGATGCCGACGAAAGCTCTCCCAATAACCTTCTTCCAAATGATGCGCGATGTCAGAGCGGTAGAATCCCTCTCAAAAACCCTAGCCAATACCCCTCAAAACCCTAGCGAAGCCCTCTCTCAAGTTGGGGAAAAAGATGGAGAAAAGAATACCAAAAATCGGGGCTGAATCGGCTTTAAAGTAGGGCTGGAATCGAGGCGACTACATGGGCGTGGATACTCCACGCGCCCGTCGCGGAATTTCCACAGGCGTGGGATAATTTCCACACGCGCGTGTGGATTCTTTGAAAGCTCGTCATTTTCGTCCGGTCGTGAGCGATGAAAGCGATACATTGTTTGCTACGATAATTTATAGCGATGACTTTTGCTACGATGCTATGCCAAAAAAATACTCCCGAATCCACTTTTTCATCGAGGTAACATAAAGCGGGCACGCGTTTATGCCGTGGATCGCTTTGCTTTCTTCAATGACGGATAAAGTTGATGGAGATCTTGTTCTATGTGCATAAGTCGGAATGCTTGAGTGTGACTGCCCTTGTGCCCGCTCAAATGGTTTGTGCAAACTCAAATACGGGGAGGTTGGCACACACTCTAGCATCTCGCACTTTGACTTTATATCTTCACGTTTGAAGCTTAGCAAGATTTCATCCAAAATCGGTGCATTGTGATCCACATTGGCTTCTTTCCTTCATTATTGGTTTCACAACCCTACCTGCATAAAAGTAACATAAAAACACACATATTAATGTAAAAACCTGAGAAAGGTAATGCTTAACATAAGGAAAGAATGTTTCGCATTCATATCACACAAGCACTTATCAACACTTATCATGTATGAATGCTTTTATCAGTCTAAAAAAGAAACTCGTGGAGGCACCAATTGTAGTTTCTCCAGATTGGAATTTGCCATTCGAATTGATGTGTGATGCGAGTGATTATGCACGATTGGTGCGAGTGCTTAGGGCGATCGAGGGGACGATCATTTCCATCCCTATCTATTATGCAAGTAAAACTTTAAATTCAGCCCAGAGAACTACACCACCATCGAGAAAAGAACTCCCTTGCGATGAGTGGTTGCTTTCGACAAATTCCGGTCATACTTGGTGTTGTCTAGAGTAATTGTGTACACTGATCACTCTGCGCTCAAATACTTGTTGAATAAATCAGACGCCAAACCTCGATTGATTCGTTGGGTACTTTTGCTAGTAGAGTTTGACTTGGAGATTAAAGACAAAAAGGAGGCAGAAAACTTGGTCGCGGATCACCTATCACGCATTGAGAGACCCACTGATGATGTGATGGAAAGGAGAGAGATAAATGATGCATTCCCCGGGGAACAACTATGCAGTATTCAAGTGGTAGCAGAGGATGAGACCCCATGGTTCGTTGACATCGCAAATTATCTAGCGGCGAAAACTTTTTCGAGGTGGCTCACATATCAACAAAGAAAGAAATTCTTCACCGACCTCAAGCATTATATCTGGGAAGACCCGTATCTTTTTCGGGTTTGTGCGGACCAAGTTGTTAGGAGATGTGTTTTACGAGAAGAGGGGCATGACATTTTGAGGCATTGTCATTCAGGTAAAACTGGGGGTCACTACAGTGGAAACAGAACAACCAAAAAAATCTTGGATGCGAGATTCTACTGGCCTAGTATATTCCAAGATGCACAGACATTTGTACAGCACTGGGATAAATGTCAGAGGACGGGGAATATTTCAAAAAGAGATGAGATGCCACAAAATTGGAACCAAGTTTGCGAAGTGTTTGACGTATGGGGGATTGATTTCATGGGCCCGTTCCCTAGCTCTCACGGTAATAAGTTTATTCTGGTAGTAGTTGACTATGTTTCAAAGTGGGTGGAAGCTCAGGCATTCCCATCATGTGATGCCAGAGTTGTAGTGAAATTTCTGAAGAAACTATTCTTCCATTTTGGCGGCCATAGAGTGATCATTAGCGACTAGGGCACTCATTTATGTAACTCTCAATTTGACAAGGTCCTGAAACAGTACGTGGTGTCTCATCATACTTTGACTCCATATCACCCCCAAACGAGCGGTCAGGTTGAAGTTTCAAATCGGGAGTTGAAGCGAATCCTAGAGAAAATGGTGAGTCATCATCGAGAGGATTGGGCTGATCAGCTTGACGATACACTCTAGGCCTATAGAACGGCTTACAAAACGCCCATTGGAACAACACCATACAGACTAATCTATGGGAAGGCATGCCACTTACCCATCGAATTGGAGCACAGAACATATTGGGCCATAAAACAGTTAAATTTTGACCCCCACTTGATAGGCCGCAAGAGGAAGCTCCAACTTAATGAGCTAGATGAATGGCGAATGATGGCATATGAAAAATCATTGCGCTATAAGGAGAGAGTGAAGGAAAGCCATGACCGACCCATCAAACAGGCTAAGTGCTTCCAAGAGGGAGATCAAGTACTACTCTTCAACTCTCGACTAAGGCTCTTTCCCGGCAAATTGAAATCATGGTGTCATGGACCATATTCAGTCACACATGTGTTCCCTCACGGCGCCGTTGAGATATCTCATCCACAAAATGGAACTTTCAAGGTCAATGGTCAACGATTGAAACATTACTTTCCGGGTAACAAAACTTTGCCAAAGAATAGAGGTAACTATCCACCATATGTCCCACCATGATCCTGAGGTAAAACACGTCAAGCTAACAACGTTAAACAAGCGCTTCTTGGTAGGCAACCCAAGCTTTTGAACTCTTTACCTTCTCTTTTCGTATTATTTGAGTGGTTGTGGTTTGTGTTCTTTAGTTTTTGTGCATGTTTGGTAGCCTTGTTCATCATCTTTCTTATGTTTTTCATCCATGTCGTTGAGAATGCCTTGAGTGATTTGATGTTTAGACTCCATGAAATTAAATTCCTGAGTGTTTATGTGCTTAATTTGGCTTTGTTTTCATTGTTTTTTAGGTTTGGAGAAGGCTAAGTTGATGAAAATCTGGAAATCACCCGTTTTATGAATGTGAGAGAAGCCGTGAGGCATCCAGAGAGCTCTCACGGGTGTCCTTGCGCCCGCAAGGACACCCGTGAGGAATCCAGAGAGCTCTCACGGGTGCCCTTGCAACCGCAAAGGCACCCGTGAGCCATCCCGAGAGCCCTTGCGGTTGCCCTTGCGGCCGCAAGGGCACCCGCAAGGACACCCGAGTGAGGGTTTAAATTAGCCCCTCACTCATCTTCTTTCTTCTCACTCACACACTCATATTCTTTCTCTCATAACTTTCTCATTTCTCCACCAAATCCACTAATTTCTTTTGCTCTAGATCACTATCCTCCTCCTCCAACCATGAGCTTTTGATGTTCTTTTTGGGATGATTCTATGGGGTTTTTGCTCTCTTTGGATGGTGGAACATGTGTGGAATTAAACTTTGTGATTGTAAATTTGTTGTGCTCCATTTACAAACAAGGTTCTTGCAAATTTTTTTGGGTTTACTGTAGTACTGCCATTTTTCACTAGTTTTCATTCCATTGAGCTTGTATTTGTTTAAAAATTTGTTAATTGTTCTTACCTTGGTCTTGTAGTTATGAGGGTGAAGAAAGTGGCCTACAAGAATGCTAGGAGGGACCTTTCTCCCCCTCCCAACGAACCAAAGTTTAAGAATGAAGAGCACAAGATCTGTTATGCACTTTTATCGCGGAAGGGGGTTGGAACCATTCGGAGAATAGATTGGGATCTCTTGAAGCTGTTGGGTTTGGATGGTATAATCTTGGAGCTCATCTCCCATAGTGGGTGGGACAAATTATTCTCCATTGAAGAGCCCACCTACAAGGAGTTAACACTAAAAGTTTTGAGCACCGTCGAGGTTGCGAAGCATTGTCCATTCACTTACCAACCAAGTTCTATCTCCTTTCGTGCATTCAGGAAGAAGCATCGGGTTACGCAATATCACTTAGGTGTACTCTTGGGACTTTACACCGAAGCATATACACTCACACCCGGATTCAAAGACTTATCACAGGATTTTCCGTACCCAGTAACAAGTGAGAAGTATTGGGCTTCCATTGTTCAAGTCACGGCACACTCCAGACCCTCATCACACTATTTTTCCCTAAGTCCGGACCCGAGTGTCAATCTCTTCATCACATGACTTGGGAAGTTTCTTGCTCCATTTCCTTGTATTTATTGCCTATCTTTCCCACCTTGTTTTGCTGATTTAGTTACATTGGGGACAGTGTACACCTTTCGGTGTGGGGATGGAGTATTTTTACAATTGCATGCTTGAATCACCAATGTTAGCTATGATTTCATTGTTAAGGACTTCCTAGCTTGGTAGAATGATAGTTGTGAGTAGTACTCTATCTGTGCTTGAATGTAGATCTGTTTCATCTTTTGTGCACCTTTATACATGTTCATGAGCACTTTCACCTTGTACACTCCAACCAACCCATCATTATGATTTTGGCATTAATTTGTTAAATTCTATCTTCAATGCACTTTTAAGCGCTTTTGAGTTCCTTTATTGTTTTCTCTACCTTAAAGTTAACTATTGTAGCAAGTTTTACACTTGGGGACATAAGATACAGTTGTGCATGTGATAAGAAAAGAAAAAAGAAGAAAAAAATGAGAAAAACAAAAAAAATGAGTCTATGACAGTATTCCTCTGCTAGTATAGCATGAATACGTCTATGTAGACTGTATTCGAGTACGTTGTGTGGCTCTTGTGCCTAATAAGCATGTGCATCCTTCGTGAAAAGATTGTAAAAATTTTTGATGCGAGTCACGTTAGTCGGACTCAGGGTGTATGTTGTATATTTGTGTGAAAGAAATAAAGTATCTCTCTTGTTCCCCGATGCTTGCTACGTAGCCACTTGAAAGTTAGAGTTTTACCCTAGGAAACCGGAGGATTCTTAATTGAGTATTGAGGATGTCTTTAGTGTCTTAATGTCATTTTTCATTTTGTGTGGGGTGAATGGGCATCCTGGGGTAATCCAGGGTGTGGAGATCAAGGGGGAGTTAGCACACACACTCACAGGAGCACTCTAGATGAAACAGAACTATTATCACTTCACTATTCATTGAACATCTCACTTCTTCATTTTTGTCCATTCGTGCTTGTGGAGTCCTTTACACTTGAGCTTGAAGTCGTGCATTTAGCCATTTATCTTCTTACACCTATTCTTCATGTTTGCTTGCTTGTGGACAAGCAAACGCTTAGGTATAGTAAACGTCTAAATGTACATATTTTGTACGTACCGAAGCGCATGTTTATTATATTTTATTGAGAACTTGATGCCTTTTTTATGGTTTAATCATTTTATTTCATGTTTCAGGAACAAAAGAAACCTAGGTGAGCTCAACGACGGAATGTAAGAAGAAATTGACATCAAAAATGTCATTTTTGGACCCGGGCATTGTACATGCACTGTAGCAGCCCGGAACATGAAAATTTCAGAAAAAGTCTAAGTCTGGATTTCCGTACAGGCAGTATTATAACCATCCTTATATGCAGTATTGTGAGGGTGAGGCCACCCGCAGGTAAGCCCGAGTTCGTCCCTTTATAAGCATTGTTAGGGTTTCTTTTGAAAAGGAGGAGGCCTTCTTCTTAAAGTTCACCACCACAACACCAAATCGGAGATAGAAGTAAGGTTTTGAGGGCATTTCCATGGAGGATTCAATAAGGAGAGCGCGATTTTGGGCGAGATCTACTCCTAGGGCTTGTGTAGAGGAGGATGAAGACAAGGGACGCCATCTCCGGCTTTCATTCTTTGAGGGAGTGTTTCTTATGTTTTGTTTGGTTGTTTTCATGGATTTCTTGTTGTATTTGATGACTATGAACAACAAAACCCCAAGGTCACCGGATGTAGGTGAACCTTGGGGGTGAACTTGTGCTTGTATGGATGCTTGGCTCTTTCTATTGTATTTTGGCTTGTTTGTGATCCTTGGTTGGTGTAATTGAATGCTTTGGTATGTATGAGAACTCAGTGTATCAATTCTTAGGTAATTCTAGGTTGCATGACCATTTCCCTAGTGTTAGACTCACCAAGCTTGGAAGGGAAACATGTATAAATATGCTGTGACCATCGGGTATTTATACCCCTCCAATTCTAGGGTTAAGTTTTAGCTTGTATTCTAACCCTAACTTAAGAAAACCACCTTTCCCATTGCAATCGTAGGAGGATTTGGATTTGGGCGGAAGAGATTCCATATCCAATACTCGTACCGGATTAGGGGTCAATTGCTGTGACAATCGGGTTGACCTAATCTAGGGTTTTCTTGGTCCAACTAGCCATATGCATGTTAGTTCTGCCATCCTGCACACTTTAGTAGCCCCTGAGAGGATCCTCATCCGCAACCACTTTCTTTCCTTGATTATCCCCCGTATCTTACCTTCATTGTTAGCATTTTATTTGCATTTTACTTGTTTATTTGTTTTATCACTATCACATTCAAACTTGGAGGTTAAACAACATAGTGAAGAGGAAGTAAGAGTAGCTTCTCGGGCCGTTAGGAATACGACCCCCTCATGCTCGCATGAGGGGTATTACTTTGCGATCCCGTACACTTGCGTGGAAGCGATCAACCATGCCTAACTCTATACAAGTCCCAGAAGAGAAATTGAATAATTTCTCAACTTTTCACTCGTACAGAACCGCAATGAGTTCTAGGGATTCCAAATGATAAATCCTCTTCCTAGATGTAGACCTAACCCTTTGGTCCAGGTGAAAGGTCCCTAGTCATATTTAAGCCCTAGGTGCTAAAATTACTTCAACACTTCACTCCGTTTCCTCTTCAACTAAGCCCTAGTGAAAGGTCATCCCTTAGCCCAGTCACTTTACTATGACCATAAAGAACTTGAGGAAATGGAGGTAGGATGAATCATAATGGAGGGGAAAGGGCACACTCCGCTACCTCTCGACTCACCCTCTCAACCCTCTCCAATCTAGCTTTGTGTAACTCTCGTGGTGTGTCACTCACTCACAAGGGTTACCAAAAAGAACTCTCAACCCTAGTGTCAATTTAAGGGAGTATTCAAGCAATCAAGTATACAAGATTGGAACTCAATTAACATATCAATTAATGAAAGCAATATAACAAGGTTTAATGAAACAAATACATCCCACGCTTCACAAATCCAAGTACCCACTAGGGGGTTTAGCTCTCCATGGAGCTAATTACAATCAATAATAGCGAATGTAAAAACAAGTAATCCATAGAAAACTCCTTTGATAGTTGTGACGATGGTCTTCTGGAGAAGCCTCTACTCGTCCAAGGTTCCCTTTGTCTAGCCTAGGATACACCTCGTCGGATCGGTGCCGATGAAAGCTCTTTGGTTAACCTTCTTTCAAATGGAGAGTGATGTCAGAGGCATAGAACCTCTCCTAATCGCTAGTGAATAACTCTCTAAACCCTAGCTACCATCCTCTCTCAAGTTGGGGAAAAGATGGAGAAAAAAATTGCTGAAATTGCGGCTGAAATCGGCTTTAAATGGGTATGGAATCGGGCATCCATATGCCTTGGTGGATTCTCCTCACGGTCCTATGGAATTCCACATGGGCGTGGATAATTTCCATACACCCATGTGGATTCTCTGGAATTCTCTTTTTTGGGTGGCTATGAACAGTACCTGCTACAGTAAATTAATGCAGTATTTGCTGTATTGCCCTGCTGTAGTACCGGCTAGATATAATCCCAAATCGATGTTTTCATTGAGGTAACATAAACTGACATACATTTACATTGTATATCGCTTTGCTTCTTCAACAATGGCTTCATCAGTGAAAATCTTGCTATTGATGCACAAGCCGGGATACTCGAATGTGACTGCCTTTGTGCCCCTCCAAATCATTGTGCTAACTTGAATATATGGAGGTTGGCACACATTCTCACATCTTGAACCCAACTCATGTCTTCGCGTTTGATCCTTCTTAAGATTTCCTCCAAATGGTGCATTCACGATATACATTGGCTACTTTCTTTAACATTCGGCTTCACAACCCTATATGCATGAAAATAACATAAATGCACACATATGAGCACTAAAACCTGATAAAAGTAATGCTCATCATAAACAAAGAACACTTCGCATTCTTATCACACAATCACATATCAACTTGTAAAACCTAGGATGTTATTGTTTCATTGACCTTTTATTATGCTTTCTTTAATTGATGTCTTTAATTGAGTTCCAATCTTGAATTCTTTTTGAATGATTTCTCCCTTAGAGTGACGCTAAGGTTAAGAGTCCATCTTGGTAGCCTTTGTGGATGAGTGGCACACCATGAGGGTTAGACAATGCTAGATTGGAGAGGGTTGAGAGGGTGAGTCGAGAGATAGCGGAGCACCCCCTTGCTTCTCCGGTGTGATTTATCTTACCTCCATATTCCCAGAGTTCTTTGCGGTCACAATAGAGTGAAATACTGAGAGAGGAACTCCGCTAGATCTTAGTTGCGCTATCAATAGAGTGAAGCGTTATAGTAATCCTTAGTATCTGGGGCTTAATTTTGACTAGGGGTCTTTCGCCTGGACCAAAGGGTTAGATCTACATATAGGAATAGGGTTTATCACTTGGAATCCCTAGAGTTTCTTGCAGCTATACACAGTGTGAGGTGTTGGGACTAAGCGATTTCTCCACTAGGACATAGTGTAGAGTAAGTCATGGTTGACCTTAGGTTTGGGACCATGTATTTTAGGATCTCTACAACTCATTAAGCATCAGTTAGAAGACATAATAGTTGGTCTTGCACTTAAATCAATAACCCTAGGGGGAGCAATGTCCAAGTGCCCTAATTTGTATTGATTGTCTTTCCTCTCATTTTATTATGCCTCTCTTTCTTATTTTCTATAGTCTTGTTCACATTGATTTTATCCACACTATTATTGTTTCATCTTCACTTAGTTAAGTAGCAATTGTTGTGTTTCTATTTACTATTCCCTGTGGATACGATAACCCACTCGTCTGGGATTTATTATTTCGACAAACCCTTGCACTTGCAGGTCACACACAAGGGGTGTTGAGAAGTTTTTGGCACCATTGCCAGGGAATAGGTATTTTAGAAACACTTAGCATTTTGCTATTTTAGCTATTCATTGTTTATTCTATTTCACCTTTTCTTATTCTATCATCATTCTGATTTGTTTTTGTTTCTTTTGTAGCAGCTCCAGGTTATGACCCGAGGGAATCCTTTGACAATAGTTGAAGGAGATCCTAAACTTGAACGAACACTTCATAGAATGGGTATAGAACCTATTTAAGAATAGAATCATTCAGCTGAAATAGAGGGTGAAGGATCTGAATACACATGGCTGAACAAGAGTGCTAATAAAGAACTCTTTTAGAGGGGCACATCCATTTGGAGGGGCACAAAGGCAGTCACACTCGAGCATTCCGACGTATGCACCTAGAACAAGAGCTCCACCAACTTGCCTATCATTAAAGAAGCAAGTGATCCACGACGTGAACGTGTGCCCGTTTGCGTTACTCCGATAAAAGTATGGATTCGGGAAGCTATTCAGGCCGGATATTGTAGTAAAACACTGTAGCAAGTACTATTGCAGCATTGTTCATAGCCGGCCGAGAAAACAAAAGTTCAGAGAATCCACACGTGCGTGTGGAAATTATCGATGCCCGTGTGGAAATTCCGCACGGGCGCGTGAAGCATCCAAGCCCGTGTAGTCGCCCGATTCCAGCCCTATTTAAAGCTGAATCAGCCCCGATTTTAGTATTTTTTTTCTCCATCTTTTCCCCAACTTGAGAGAGGCCTTCGGCAAGGGTTTTGAGTGGTATTGGCCAAGGTTTTAGAGAGGTTCCACGGCTCCAACATCGTCATTCCTGAAGAAGAAGGTTGGTAGGGGAGCTTCCGTCGAGGCGTATCTTATACCGGACGAGGGAATCCTTGGACGACGAGTAGAGGACTTTCCACAAGACCATTGATATGACTATCGAGCGGGTTTCTTTATGGATTCATTGCTTTTACATTCTATTTCTTTGATTGTACTTAGCTCCATGGAGAGCTAAACCCCTAGTGGGTACTTGAGTATTTGTGAACCCTAGGATGTATTCATTTCTTTGAATCTCTTTATTATGCTTTCAATAAATTGATGTTGATTGTGAGTTCCAACCATGAATGCTTGTTTGTATGAACATTTACCCTAGAGTGACACTAGGGTTGAGAGTTCTCATTGGTAATCTTGTGAGTGAGTGACACACCACGAGCGTTAGACACAGCTAGGTTGGAGAGGGTTGAGAGGGTGAGTCAAGAGGTACAGGAGCATCCCCTTTCCCCTTCAACGTGATAGATTCTACACTCGTTCCTCGAGTTCTTTGCGGCCATAATAGAGTGAATGGTCTAAGGGATGAACTTCTGCTAGGGCTTAGTTGCGCGTGCAACGGAATGAAGTGTTTAGGTGATCTTAGTATCTAGGTCTTAATCGTGGTTAGGGACCATCCACTTGGACCAAAGGGTTAGGTCTATAATTAGAAAGAGATTTATCACTTGGAATCCCTAGAGCTCATTGCAACTCTATACGAGTGCGAGGTTGAGAGGTTATCTAATCTCTCCTCCAGGACATGTATAGAGTTAGGCATAGTTGACCTTAGATATAAGACAATGTAATTAAGGATTTCCACGACTCACCATTGCATTGATTAGGAAGCATAATAGAGGGTTCTTGCACTTGAAACAATTATCCTATGCGGAGCATTATCCGAGTACCCCATCTTTATCGATTGCCTTACCCCCTTTCTTTACTTTTGCTCTCTTACTTGTTGTTTTTATTGTTGAGAATTGAATCATTGTTACACTTATCATCATTGATCTTTCACATAGCTAAAAATCGAATTAAGTATTTTTATTCACTATTCCCTGTGGATTCGATACCCGCTCACCTGGGATTATTACTTCGACAAACCCGTGCACTTGCGTGATATACGCAAGGGGATCTTGTCAAGGGCGATGAACCCTTGTGTGATAACAAATCCAATAACTCCCCCTCTATCTTCAAAAGACTATGTTCATCGTGCTTTCAGGTCATGGGTAAGAGGGAAACTTTCATCTATTAGCCCCCGTGAGGTAAGGCAAGGTACGTCAAGCTAAGTGATGTTAAACAAGCGCTTCTTGGGAGCCAACCCAAGTCTTTATGTTTTTCTAGGTTTTAGTTACCGGTTGCATGAATAAGAGGTTAAGTGTTGGTGTCTTGATCTTTTACATGCTATTGTTGTGATTTTCTCATGGATCTTTGGTGTTTTCAGTGCTTAATTGCGTTTTGGTGAAGCTTCTTGGTTATTTGAGCGTGTTTTTTATGTTCCTCTGATTACATTTTCATAATATAGATAGGATTTGAATACTTGTAAATGTTCAGAAATTTTTTGTTATTTTTTCCAAGTAATCTAGAGAAAACACACGGTCGTGTGGAAATTCCACATGGGCATGTGTTTGCATTCAGAGCTCATCCCGAGAAGACACTGGGGCGTGCATTTGCCCCTGTGAATAACCTTATGATGGTCACACGCCCGTGTGTTTCTCTGTAGAGGTTCAGAGGGCTATCCCGAGAAGACACAGGGGCGTGTGTCTACGCCTATGTTTGACCCTGTGAACTACACACTAGCGTGGGTAATTACCACACGCCCGTGTGAATTCCTGTAAAGAGTTCTCCATCATCCCGAGAAGGCACAGGTTCATATGAATGCCCTGCGAGTACGCCTGTGAAGATCCACACGCCCGTGTGGAATTTTCACAGGGGTGTGTGGAACACTTAGAATTTTTCTCGGTTGGACAGAGAAGCCACAGGGGTGTGTGGGTACCGCTATGGGTCTGGCACACCGGCATGGGGAATTTCCACATGCCCATGTGGATGCATTCAGATATAAAGTGTGCTATCCTGAGAGCACACAGGGGTGTATGTCTGCCCCTGTGATGCTTTCCTATGGAGTCACATAGGAGTGGGTAATTTCCACACATCTGTGTGGATGTACAAAACACCAAGAGATGTCAGTTTTCTTTAAAAGTTTTTCGTGTTTCTTCATCTTCTCACTCCCATACACTTAGAGAATGCTTTCATTCACTCTCATGACTTCGCACCATTGTTTTCGAGGGTTTTTATTAGAGTTTTCTGGCCGATTTCAAGCTTTCATTCTCTATTTCGTCGGTAAACCCTTTCTTTCTTTTCTTCACAATTACTTAATTTGCATTGATTAAACTGGTGAATGCGGTTTGTTATTATGCTAAATGGTTTATGTATGCTTTAGAGTGAGTTTGGAATGAAGTTGTGATGTATTTTTAAGTTTTTAGTATGGTGGCCATGCGGTTTTCATGCGCCATGGATCCACACACGCGCGTGGAATTTCCACACGATCGTATGGATTTCTATAGTGTTAATTCTGTGAGTGTTTTAATCAATTTTTCTTTTCAAAGCTCGCAGACATGTCACCTAGGACTAAGAAAGTGGTTGGCAAACATCCTCGTGAGTCCTCACCTGAGCCTGAGTACCGAGAATTCTCGATTGTCGAGCACCAGACTCGATTTGAGCATTTATAGAAGCTCAAGTTTGGTCAGACGTGACTACCGGATTTGAGCTTGCTCAGGGAGGTGTAGTTGCCCAATGATATTGCGAATGAGGTTAAGCAGTTGCTCACGGTGGGTAGGTTGGGCAGATTATTATACATTCGTGAGCCCACCATTTGTCTTTTGAACTTGGAGGTATTTTTATCTTTCGAGTTTGATCGATCGTATAGGAGATTTGAGAGCGTCGATGTCATACAGCTTAGAGCATTTTGACACCATTATAGTATGAGTATCATGCAGTTCTCAGTCAGATTTGGAATATACAAGGAGAGCTTCACTATAACGCGGGAATACGAGCAACTACAAACAGATTAGCCCGGTACTCTGACACCGTAGCACTCATACAGAGCGTTGTGTGGATAGGGATAATATGAGCTCAGAGTGTCCAAGGCCATGATCCTTTCTTGACCTGCTTACCGCTACTTGAACAACATTCAGAGTAGGTCGGTGAACGGCCGTGGTGATAGTACTGAAGTCCTGAGCCGGCAAGAGCTACTGTATATCTCTATTCGATGGTTCATAGCACGTTGATCCATATAGGACACATCATAGCAGAGTACTTGTGACATCAGGGGGAGTATACCAGGATCGGGGTGATCTTCTCGGGCCCATACATCACCAGACTCATCGTCGGGATGGGTCTACTGGATGAGATTATAGGGGCTGAGAAGACGATTATTCCAGCACCCCTCGGCTTAGAGACCATGTGTATGATGGGCATGATCAGACGCTATAGAGATAGGGTGTATGTGCTAAATATACCCCAACCAGAGCCATCAGAGATTGAGGTTGATTCAGCTAAACCTGCTCCTAAGTTGCAGCTAGAGCCGGTGGAGACCGATGCATCTCCTGCAGCACAGGAGCTGCTCCCAGTGTTTATCTTCTCTCCATCTCGAGCCTATGATCAATTTGAGAGGCTCTAGAATGCTGTAAGGGTGCTCTGGACTAAGATCATCGAGGTTCGCCCGACACAGTTCGCGTAACACACAAAGATGATGGCGCGTCTTAATATTTTACAGTAGCTACTTGAGCGTGTTACCGCCTCACCATTCATTATGAGACCCTTTACCCCACAGGCTCCTCCAGCATCACCATCATCAAATCCACGACACCATTTGACTTGGCATTGCTACCAATAGTATTAGAGCAGCCAGCGCAGACACCAACACTTGGTGCATCCTTTTCTTAGTTCTTTATGATTTTCTATTTCATTTTCCATATTTTATTTTGGGCATTGTATACTCAGAAAGGATCTTATTTCTGAGTGTATCTTATTTTTTGTCTCGAGTTGCATTTCATTGCTTTACTTTTATATACTCAAGTTTTATTTTGTTTTTGTTGAGCTTTACTGAACCCCTTGTGTATGCCTACAGATGGTCTTGTTAGTATGGAAATTGAGGATTAGTCATAGACACGGTCAATGTGTTTTACACTTGGCTGTGTGTGCTTCTCAAACCGTTGGAGCTCAACTTCCAAGGATTTAGCTCCATCAAATGCACCACTAGGAGTTCATTGGAGTATTGTTTCAATTGCCCGCTCCCACATAGATTTTGAGTGATATACTTTGTATTGTGCTTGCATCGCGTACATTGAGGGCAATGTAAATCTTAAGTGTGTGTGTGTGTGGGGGAGGGTGGGGGGTAAGTTCACATTATACATGTTTTATATCTATGCTTTGATCATGCATGCTCATGTAGCTAATGGCGATTCACCTTAGTTGCAATGACTCTATTCTTGAGTTTAGGAGAATCTTCATCATAGAATGTTTTCATGCTCTAGTTTTTACTTGGATTTTTAGGAATTTTTACCTGATTGACACTTATTCACTTGTTGCACTACTAGCTCATTAAACTCTTTTGGAAACTCAGCTTTGATGTTTAAGGGACTAATTTGTGCTATTTCTTGTGTTATTTGTACTGAAGAAAATAAAAAGAGAAAAATACTTGTTTTAGTTGTGCATTTGTGGTGAAATGAGCTACCACCTATGAAGTATGAAGCTACTCTCATAAGTGGGATACTAGTTATGCCCTAACGAGAGAAAGAGCTATCTCATGGGATGAGTGAAAGCTACAACCCCAGTAGAAAAGAGCTACCACTTCAAAAGTGTGAAAGCCACCTTGGTGGCCGCCTAGGAAAGGGCTACCATAGAGGATCTGTGAAGCTACTTCCTTCTCTTTTCTTTTTGTACATAAATAAGTCCCTCTTAATTAGAACTTTGGGAAATACATGCTTGATCAATGCTTGTGTATTAGTAATATGAAGTATTCTTTTCTTACGATGAGCATTACTTTTATCAGATTTTAGCGATAATATTTGTGTATTTGTGAACTTTCGTGCATGAAGGGTTGTGAAGCCAATTATGAAAGAAAGAAGCTAAAGTAGATTGTGATTGTACCTTGTTGATGAAGTCATGGAGTGAACAAATGTGAAGGCACAAGTTGTAATCAAAGATACATGAATGTGTGCCAACCTCCATGCGCTCAAGAAATTACATTGTTCGGAGGGGCACAGAAGCAGTCACATTTGCCTATTCTGACTTGTACAATGTTAGCAAGATATTCACCAATATGGCATTTTATTGAAGAAGCAATGTGATCTACGGCATAGACGTGTGTCCATTTATATTACCTCGATGAAAAGTGTGGATTCGGGAGTATTTTGCCGGAGTACTATTGTCACAATTTATTGTAGCACTTACTGTTCACAGGCGGCAGAAAATCAGATTTCTAGAAATCCACATGGGCATGTGGAAATTCCACACAAACATGTGGATGCCAGATTCCAGCCATTTATAAAGCCACAACTTGTACCGATTTGGGCATCCATCTTTCATTGTTCTCTCCATCTTTTCTCCAACTTTTGGGAAGCATGCGACTAGGGTTTAGAGGGGTTTTCGCAAGGGTTTTGGAGTAGTTCTACGACTTTAACAGCACATTTCTCTTTGAAGATAGTTATTGGGGAAGCTTTCATCGGCAACGATCCGCCGGGGTGTGCCTTAGGCTTGACAAAAGGACCATTGGAGAGGATGAGGCTATTTCACAAGATCATAAACACAAATACCGAGGCAGTTTTCTTATGGATTATATGTTTTTATTTTTAATTTCATTATTGATTGTATCTTGCTCCATGGAGAGCTAAACCTCCTAGTGGGTACTTGGACTTGTGTTTCCTTAGGATGTTATTGTTTTATTGACCATATATTATGTTTTCCTTAATTGATGTCTATAATTGAGTTCCAATCTTGAATGCTTCTTAAATGATTTCTCCCTTAGAGTGATACTAGGGTTGATTGTCCATTTTGATAGCCTTTGTGGATGAGTGACACACCATGAGGGTTAGACATTGGTAGGTTGGAGAGGGTTGAGAGGGTGAGTCGAGAGGTTGTAGAGCATCCCCTTTCCCTTCCGGTGTGATTTACCCTACCTCCATGCTCCTAGAGTTTTTGCGGTCACAGTAGAGTGAAGTGCTAAGAGAGAAACTCCGGTTGGGCTTAGTTGTGTGAGCAACAGAGTGAAGCGTTGAAGTAATCCTTAATATCTTGGGCGTAATTTGGACTAGTGGTCTTTCGTCTGGACCAATGTGTTAGATCTACATATAGGAATAGGGTTTATCACTTGCAATCCATATAGCTTCTTGCATTTGTATGCAATGTGAGCTGTTGAGACTGAATGATTTCTCCACCGGGGCATTGCGTAGAGTTAGTCACGGTTGACCTCAGGTTTGGGACCGTGTATTTTAGAATTTCCACAACTCATTAAGCATCAGCTAGTAGAAATAATAGTTGGTATTGCACTTAAATCAATAACCCTAGGGGGAGCAATGTCTGAGTGCCCCACATTCTATCGATTGCCTATTATCTCATTTTATTGTGCCTTTCTTTCTTATTTTTTTTAGTCTTGTTCACATTAATTTTTTCAACACTATTATTGTTTCATATTCACTTAGTTAAGTAGCAATCATTGTGTTTCCATTCACTATTCCCTATGGATACGATAACCCACTCACCTGGGATTTATTACTTTGACAAACTCATGCACTTGCGGGTCACACGCAAGGGGCGTTGTCAATGATTGGTTGACTTGAGTTAGTTTACACATACTACACAATATCTAGTTTGTTGTTGTTTTTGATGCAAGGTTTTAGCTAGAGCATTGATTTCTCTTATTCGGTGTTGGAATTTTTCCTTACTTATAGAAGGCTTCTTTTGCATACTTTTGGTTAACCTAAGGCCAAGAACTTATAATTTTCCTTCTTAGATGCTTTAATGTTTTATTTTTGCTTGAGGACAAGCAAAAGCTTAAGTGTGGAGGAGTTTGATAAGTGCTTGTCTATAAGTAATACGAAGTATTCTTTTCATACATTGAGCATAACTTTTATCAGATTTTATCACTTATTCATATGTGTGACAAGGTCCCCATACATATATCCCGCAAGTGCACGGATTTGTCGAAGTAATAATCCCGGATGAGCGTGTATCGTACCCACAGGGAGTAGGGAATAAAAACACTTAATTCGCTTCTTAGCTATGTGAAAGATAAATAGTGATATATGTGACAATGATTCAATTTTCAATAGTAAAAATAACAAGTAAGAGAGCACAAGTAAAGGAGAAGGTAAGGCAATCAATAAAGATGAGGTACCCGGATATTGTTCCTCCTAGGACAATCGTTTCAAGTGCAAGAACCCTCTATTATGCTTCCTAAATAATGCAATAGTGAGTCGTGGAAATCCTTAATTACATAGTCCCAAATCTAAGGTCAACCATGCCTAACTCTATACATGTCCCGGAGGAGAGATTGGATAACCTCTCAACCTAGCACTCGCATAGAATTGCAATGAGCTCTAGGGATTCCAAGTGATAAATATCTTCCTAATTATATACCTAACCTTTTGGTCCAGGTGTAAGGTCCCTAACCACAATTAAGCCTTAGATACTAAGATCACTTCTATGCTTCACTCCATTGCACCCGCAACTAAGCCGCAGCGGAAGGTCATCCCTTATACCATTCACTCTATTATGGATGCAAAGAACTCGAGGAACGGAGGTAGAATCTAACACATCGTTGGGGAAAGGGTACGCTCCTGTACCTCTCGACTCACCCTCTCAACTCTCTCCAACCTAGCTTTGTCTAACACTCGTGCTGTGTCACTCACTCATAAGGTTACCAATAAGAACTCTCAACCCTAGTGTCACTCTAGGGGAGTATTCAAACAATCAAGCATTCAAGGTTGGAACTCACAACAAACACCAATTAATTGAAAGCATAATATAGAGATTCAATGAAGCGAATACATCCTAGGGTTCACAAATACCCAAGTACCCACTAGGGGTTTAGCTCTCCATAGAGCTAATTATAATCAAAGAAATATAATGTAAAAGAAATGAATCCATAGAAAACCCCGTTGATAGTCGTGTCAATGCTCTTGTGGAGAGTCCTCTAATCGTCGCAAAGGGTCCTTCGTCCGGCCTAGGATACACCTCGCCGGATCATTGCCGACGAAAGCTCTCCCAAAAACCATCTTCCAAATGACACGTGATGTCGGAGCCATAGAACCTCTCCAAAACCTTAGCCAATACCTATCAAAACCCTAACCGAAGCGCTCTCTCTAGTTAGGGAAAAGATCGAGAAAAGAATGCTGTAATCGGTGTTGAATCGGCTTTAAATATGGCAAGAATGAGGGATTCACACGCCCTGTGGATGCCCCTGTGGATTTTTCACACGGGTGTGTGGATTCTATGTTCTGCAGTTTTCTCGGCCGGCTGTGAACAATGCTTCTACAGTATTTTACTACAGTGCTCTGTGACAGTATCCGGCCTGAAATACTTCCCGAATCCATACTTTCATCGAGGTAATGCAAACGGGCACACGTTCACGTCGTGGATCACTTTGCTTCTTAAATGATGGATAAGTTGATGGAGACTAGTTCTATGTGCATAAGTAGAATGCTTGAGTTTGACTACCCTTGTGCCCCTCCAAATTGTTGTGCTAAGTCAAATACGAGGAGGTTGGCACACACTCTAGCATGTCACACCCGACCTATATCTTCGTGTTTGAACCTTAGCAAGATTCCATCTAAAAATCGGTGCATTATGATCCACATTGGCTTCTTTCCTTCATAATCTGCCTCACAACCCTACATGCATAAAAGTAACATAAAAACACATATATTAGTGTAAAAACCCGAGAAAGGTAGTGCTTAACATAAGGAAGAATGCTTCACATTCATATCACACAAGCACTTACCAAATCTCCCACACTTAAGCTTTTGCTTGTCCTCAAGCAAAAATTAAATATTTTGTGCATAGATGAAGGAAATATTGGAAGTACTTGGCCTTAGGTTCACCAAAGTATACAAAAAGAGCATTCTACAAGTAAGGGAAATTTCAACACTAAACATGAAAAATCGAAGCTGTAGCTAAAAACTTGAATCAAAAAGGACAACAAACCCGAAATCGTGAAAGTGTGTGGACTCAGTCAAGTCAACCCAAAGTATACTTCTCAAAGCTCTAAGTATAAGGGACTTATTTATCTACAACAAGAAAGCAATACCAATTTCAAAGACGGTAGTAGCTTCACACATTCTCTAAGGTAGCCCTTTCCCAAGCGGCCTCTAAGGTGGCTTTCACACTTTTGAGGTGGTAGCTCTTTCTACCGGAGTGGTAGCTTTCATTCATCCTATGAGATAGCTATTTCTCTCATTAGGGCATAACTAGTATCCGACTTATGAGATACTTCATAGGTGGTAGCTCTTTCCACCCAAAATGGCCAATAAACAAGAAAACTATTTTGTTCCTTCTTTTTTTTTTCCAGAATTTGACACAAGAAGCAACTATAACTAGTTCCTTTAACATCGAACATGAGTTTCCAAAAGAGTTTAAAGAGTGAGTAGTGCAACGAATGTAAATCGGGCAAAAATTCCTATAAATTCAAATAAAACTAGAGCATGAAAACATTCAATGTTGAAAATTCTTCTAAACTCAAGAATGCAATCAATGCAACTAAGGTAAACTGGCATTGGCTATGTGAGCATGTATATCAATCAAGAATAATAGAAAAGATGTGTGCACTATGAGACTCCCCCCCCCCAACACACACACACACACTTAAGTTGTACATTGTCCCCAATGCACACATGCAAGCTCACTCATAATGCATATCAATCAAGAATATATGTGGGAAAAGCAATCAAAATAATACTCCCCTGACTCCTAGTGTTGCGTTTGATGAAGCTAAATCCTTGGGAGTAGTGTTCCAATGAGTTGTGAAGCTCACACAGCCAAGTGCCGAAGCACTTTGGCCGTGCCCAGAATAACTCGAGTATATAAAAGATAGAACAACGAATATAAAAGATAGAACAACGAATACAACTCGAGATGCAAAATGAAAATAAACTCAGAAGAAGAGTCCTTTCTGAGTGAACAAGTCCAAAATAAAGTGCACAAAAGTAAGGAAATGGAAATAAAATCAAATGTCAGTGTCGTGCTCTGGGTCCTCTGCTGCTGCTGGTGATGAGGAAATACATGGTGGGTCCACCTGTCCTGGTATAGGTGATGAGGAAAATGCTAGAGAAGCTGAGAGGGCCTGAGGAGACCTCGGTCACAAGACAAATGATGAGGCGACGTCTCGCTCTAAGATCTGTTGTAGTGTATCGAAACGTGCCATGAACTCTGTGTACTAAGCAACCTGTGCAGCCCTAATCTCAACAATCTCTGTACGAACCTCAGCTAACTCTATCCGTATCACCCCCACAGCACTCTCGAGCCTCTCAAAATGATCATGGGCTCTAGATGGTGAAAATATATGTACGGGGGGTACGTCCTCTTACACTAGAGGTGCCTCGGTCTCCATCAGTGCTGGCTGATGCTCAGCGGCAGGTTGAGAAGCCTCAGCATTATCTCCCTCATCCTCAGCTGTCTCTGGAGCTGGTAGCACCAAAGCATAAACCCCTGTCCGAACCCTGCGGATCATGCCCATTAATCTCATCGTCTCTAGGCTCAGGGGAGCGGGTATACTGGTCTTCTTGACCACGTGAACTGTGTCCAATAGACCCATACCCAACACTAATCTCGTAATATAGGGGACCGAGAAGATCCTTAATTACCACATGAACTATGTCCAATAGACCCATACCCGGATATTGTTCTTCCTGGGACAATCGTTTCAAGTGCAAGAACCCTCTATTATGCTTCCTAATTAATGCAATAGTGAGTCGTGGAAATCCTTAATTACATAGTCCCAAATCTAAGGTCAACCATGCCTAACTCTATACATGTCACGGAGGAGAGATTGGATAACCTCTCAACCTCGCAATTGCATAGAATTGCAATGAGCTCTAGGGATTCCAAGTGATAAATCTCTTCCTAATTATAGACCTAACCCTTTGGTCTAGGTGGAAGGTCCCTAACCTCAATTAAGCCCTAGATACTAAGATCACTTCTATGCTTCACTCCATTGCACCAGCAACTAAGCCCCATCGGAAGGTCATCCCTTAGACCATTCACTCTATTATGGCTGGAAAAAACTCAAGGAACGGAGGTAGAATCTGACACATCGGAGGGGAAAGGGGACGCTCCTGTACCTCTCGACTCACCCTCTCAACCCACTTCAACCTAGCTTTGTCTAACACTCGTGCTGTGTCACTCACTCACAAGGTTACCAATAAGAACTCTCAACCTTAGTGTCACTCTAGGGGAGTATTCAAACAATCAAGCATTCAAGGTTACAACTCACAATAAACATCAATTAATTAAAAGCATAATAAAGATATTCAATGAATTGAATACATCCTAGGCTTCACAAATACCCAAGTACCCACTAGGAGTTTAGCTCTCCATAGAGCTAATTACAATCAACGAAATAGAATGTAAAAGCAATGAATCCATAGAAAACCCCCTCGATAGTCATGTCAATGGTCTTGTGGAGAGTCCTCTACTCGTCGCAAAGTGTCCTTTGTCCGGCCTATGATACACCTCGCCGGATCGGTGCCGACGAAAGCTCTCCCAATAACCAACTTCCAAATGACACGTGATGTTAGAGCCGTTGAACCTCTCCAAAACCCTAGCTAATACCTCTCAAAACCCTAGCCGAAGCCTTCTCTCTAGTTGGTAAAAAGATAGAGAAAATAATGCTGAAATCGTGGCTAAATCGGCTTTAAATAGGGCTGGAATCGGGGATCCACACGCCCCTGTGGATTTTTCACACGAGCGTGTGGAATTTCCACATGCCCGTGTGGATTCTCTATTCTGTAGTTTTCTCGGCGGGCTATGAACAATGCTTCTACAGTACTTTGCTACAGTGCTCTGCGACAATATCTGGCCTGAAATACTTCTTGAATCCATACTTTCATCGAGGTAACGCAAACGGGCACACGTTCACGTCGTGGATTGCTTTACTTCTTCAATGACAGATAAGTTGATGGAGATCTAGTTCTATGTGCATAAGTCAGAATGCTTGAGTGTGACTACCCTTGTGCCCCTCCAAATGGTTGTGCTAAGTCAAATACGAGGAGGTTGGCACACACTCTAGCATCTCACACCCGACCTATGTCTTCGGGTTTGAACCTTAGCAAGATTTCCTCTAAAAATCGGTGCACATTATGATCCACATTGGCTTCTTTCCTTTATAATCGGCCTCATAACCCTACATGCATAAAATTAACATAAAAACACACATATGAATGTAAAAACCCGAGAAAGGTAATGCTTAACATAAGGAAAGAATGCTTCGCATTCATATCACACAAGCACTTATCAATGTATTTGTGTTTTTTTGTGCATGTAGGGTTGTGGAGACAAAGTTGAATAAAAGAAAGCAAAAGTAGATTATGGATCCAATTATTGATGAAGTTCTTTGGTTGAACAAAGGTGAAGACACAAGTTGTGCTCAAAGACATGTTGATGTGCGCCAACCTCAATTGTGCTCAAGAGAAAACACAAAATAGAGTGGCACAAAGGCAGTCACAATCATATGTTCTGACTTGTGTAAATATTAGCAAGAGTGTCTTTAATGTGGTTTCATTAAAGATGTGATGCAATCTACCGCATAGATGTGTGCCCATTCACGTGGAATCGATGAAAAGAGTGGAATCAGGAGCATTTTGGCAGAGTACTATAGCAGTTTAATGTAGTTAATCACTGTAACAAAATTATTGCAGTAGTTACCATTCATAGCTCTTAGGAAACAATTTCTGGAAATTCCACATGCCTGTGTGGATGCCCGATTCCAGCCTCTATAAATACCGCGTTTTGAGAGTTATTGAAGGGTCCTTTTCCCATCTCTTGTCCATCTTCGGAGACGTTCACGGCTAAGGTTAGGAAAGGCTTTGCCTAGTTTTTTGAAGTGGTTCTACGGCCTTCGACATCATAATCCTATGGGGAGAGTTATTTGGGGAGCTTTTGTCGGCACCAATTCGGCGAGGTGTGCCCTTGGTTTGACAAGAGAACCTTTGAAGAAGACGAGGCAGCTCCACAAGACCATCGATACGGACTACAAGGGGGTTTTATCTATGGATAGAATGCTTGTACTTTCGATTTCATTATTGATTGTGTATAGCTCCATGGAGAGCTAAACCCCTACTTGGTGCTTGGACTTGTAAACCATTGGATGATTTTGTTTTATTAACCTTTATTATGCTTCTTTAATTGATGTTTTAATTGAGTTCCATCCCTGAATGATTGTTGTATTGATTTTCACTTAGAGTGACACTAGGGATAAGAATCCATCTTGGTAATCGACACTCTATTAGGATTAGACAAAGCAAGGTCGGAGAGGGTCGAGAGGATGTATCAAGAGGTAGCGGATAATAAAGGTCACATTCCAAAAAAAGTGGAGACATACCGAAAAGAACATAAAAATAGGGTTTTGATTGTAAAATGAAAAATAGAAGAAATCTTGAAAAGAAAAAATGACATTTGGGCTTTGATTCAATATGAAAAATATGAGACATTCTGAAAGATAAGATTGCATTTGGGTTTTAATTTAAAATTGAAAAATAGGAGACATTGCAAAAACAAAACATTAAACTAGGGTTTTGATTCAAAAATAGAAAACATAAACTAAGGATTTTGTTTTTTGATTGAAAAGTAAAAATTTGGAGACATTTTAAAAATAAAACATAGTATTACGGTTTTGGTTGAAAAATTTGAGACGTGCCAAATAGAAAACATAGGATTATGGTTTTGATTAAAAAATAGGATATTTTCTGAAAAGAAAACATAGGATTAATGTTTTGATTAAAAATTAGCAAACATTTTGAAAAGATAGGATTATGGTTTTGACTCAAAAATAGAAGGTATTCTGAAAAGAAAATTTAGGATTAGGTTTTTGATTGAAAATAAAATGTTGGGAGACACTTGAAAAAAAAAATGTAGGATTAGTGTTTTGATTGAAAATAGGAGATATTCAGAAAATAAAACATAGGATTAATGTTTTGATTAAAAAATAGGAGGCATTCTAAAAGAAGACATAGGATTATGGTTTTGATAAAAAAAGTAGGAGACATTAAAAAAACATAATATTAGGTTTTTGATTGAAAAATTAGAGACATTCGAAAAACATTGGATTTGGGTTTTGATTTAAAAAAATGATGAATAGGAGATGTTCGAGAAAAGAAAACATAGGATTAGGGTTTTGATTCAAAAACAGGAGACATTCCTAAACGATACCATAGGATTAGAATTTCATTCAAAGCCATTAAATAGGATACCATTCTAAAAGAAAACATCGAATTAGTTTTTTGATTAGAAAATTGGAGGCATTGCGAAAAAACCATATGATTAAGGTTTTTAATTCAAAAAAATAAAAATATGAGATATCATGATAATAAAACATAGGATTAGTGTTTTGATTCTAATGAGGAAAAATAAGAGACATTCTAAAAATAGAAACACACACATAGGATTAGGGCATTGATTGAAAAAAATAAAAAAATAGGAGAAATTCAAAAAAAGAAAAAAATAGGATTAGGGTTTTTGATTGAAAAGTAGGAGATATTCGGACAGAAGACATAGAATTAGGGTTTTCATTCAAAAACACAAAAAAATAGAACACTTTTCCAAAAAAATAAAAATCATAGGATTATGGTTTTTGACTAAAAAAAAGAGACATTCCGAAATAAACATAGGATTAGAATTTTGATTCAAAACTGAAAAATAGGAGACATTCCAAAAAGAAAACATTGGTTCAAAATAGTAAAATAGGAGACATTCCAAAAAAAACCATAGCATTTGGGTTTTGTCTCAAACCTCAAAAATGGGAGACATTCCGAAAAGAAAATATAGGAATATGGTTTTGATAAAAAAATAGATAACATTTTGTATAGAAAACTTAGGATAATGTTTTTGATTAAAAAATAGGATACATTCCAAAAAGAAAACGTAGGATTAAGTTTTTTTTTAAAAAACACAAAGGAGACTTTCTGAAAAGAATATATAGGATTAAGGTTTTAATTGAGAAATAGTAGACATTCCTAAAGAAAGACATAGGATTATTCTTTGATTAAAAAAATAGTAGATATTCCTAAAAAGAAAAACAAAAATATTTGGGTTTTTGATTCAAAGATAGGAGTCATTCTTATAAAAAAACTATAGGATTACAATTTTGATTCGAAGCTAATAAATAGTTGAAATTCTGAAAAGAAAACATAGGATTAGGGTCTTAATTAAAAAATATGAGACATTCTGAAAAATAAAACATCACATTAGGGTTTTGATTCTAATGCGGAAAGTATGAGATATTAAAAAAACATAGGATTAGAAATTTGATTCAAAAATAGGAGACATTACTGAAAAAGAAAAACATAGGATTAGAGTTTTTAACTAAAAAAATAGGAAACATTCTAGAAAGAAAAATATAGGATTAGGGTTTTGATTGAAAAGTAGAAGGCATTCCGAAAAGTAAACATAGAATTATTGTTTTAATTCAATAATACGAGGCATTCTGAAAATAAAACATAGGTTTAGGTTTTTCATTCTAATGCGAAAAAAGGAGACATTGCAAAAAGAAAAAAAAATCAGATCAGAGCTATGATTTAAAAATAGGAGACATTTTGAAAAGAAAACATAGAATTAGGGTTTTGATCCAAAAATATGAGACATTTTTAAAAAAAAACATAGGATTAGGGTTGTGATTAAAAAATAAAAAAATAGGAGGCATTCTAAAAACAAAACATATGACTGGGGTTTTGATTAAAAAAAAGGAAACATTGCGAAAAGAAAAACATAGGATAAGGATTTTGATTCAAAACCAAAAAATAGGAGACATACCAAAAAGAAAAGATCGGTTCAAAACTGAAAAATAGGAGACATTCTAAAAGGAAAACATAGGTTGAAAATTGAAAATTGGAGTCACTGTGAAAAGAAATTATAGCATTTGGGTTTTGATTCAAAATTGAAAAGTGGGAGCCATTCATAAAAGAAAACATACGATTAGAATTTTCATTCAAAAATAGATTAAATTCTAAAAAAAAATAGGAATTTCTTTTAAATTGAACAACAAAAAATTAGGCTAAATTCTGAAAAGAAAACATAGGATTAGTGTTTTGATTAAAAAAATAGGAGACATTCAGAAAAGAAAACGTAGGTTTAAATCCAAAAATGGGAGACATTTCATGAAGAAAACATAGCATTTGTGTTTTTGATTCAAAAACCTAAAAATTGGAGACATTCCGATAAGAAAAACATACTAGTATGTTTTTTTATACAAAAATAGATGACACTTCAAAAAAAGAAAAACTTATGATTATGTTTTTTTATTGAAAAGCAAAAAAATTAGAAGACATCCTAAAAAAAGAAAATATAAGATTCGCTTTTTCATAAAAAAATAGGAGACATTAAAAAAACATTAGATTAGGGTTTTTTTATTCAAAAACCTAAAAAAATAGGAGACATTCCAAAAAAAGAAAAACATAGGATGAAGGTTTTGATTAAAAAATAGGAGATATTTTAAAAAGAAAACATGGGATTAGTATTTTGATTGAAAAATAGGAGACATTGTGAAAAAAACACATAAGATTAGGGATTTGATTCAAAAATGATAAATAGGAGGTATTCCAAAAAAAAACATATGATTCAAAAATACTAACCCTATGTGAGATTAGGGTTTTGATTAAAAAATTGGAGGCATTTCTAAAAGAAACCATAGGATTAGAATTTTGATTCAAAGTTGATAAATAGGAGATATTTCAAAATTAAAAATGTAGGATTAGGGTTTTGATTAGAAAATATTAGGCATAACCATAGGATTAGGGTTTTCATTCAAAAATACGAAACATTCTAAAAATAAAACATAGATTTAGGGTTTTCATTCTAATGCTGAAAAATAGGAGACATTCATAAAAGAAAAAAAAACATAGGATTAGTGCTTGGATTAAAAAATAGTAGACATTACGGAAAGAAACATAGGATTAGGGTTTTAATGAAAAAGCAGGAGACATTCCGAAATGAAAATGTAGAACTAGTGTTTTAATTAAATAGTAGGAGACTTTCCGAAAGGAAGACATTGGATTATGGTTTTGATTGAAAAATCGAAAAATAGAAGACAATCTGAAAAAAAAACATTGATTAGGGTTTTAATGGAAAAATACTAGACATTCAAAACATAAAACATAGGATTACGGTTTTTATTCGAATGGGAAATATAGGAGACATTCTAAAAAAGAAAACATTGGGTTCATAACTAGTACACATTCCGAAAAGAAAACATAGAGTTTTGGTTTTAGTCCAAAAATAGGAGACATTCCTTAAAGAAAAAAATTTGGATTAGGGTTTTTTTGAAAATTTAAAAATAGTAGACATCCCAAAAAGAAAAACATAGGAATAGACTTTTGATTGAAAAATAGGTGAGATTCAGTAATGAAGACATATGGTTTGGGTTTTGATTCAAAACTAAAAAATAGAACATGTTCCAAAAAGAAAACATAGGATTAGGGTTTTCATTCAAAAAATTGAAACATTCCTAAAACAAAATATAGGATTAGTATTTTGATTCAAAATCAAAACTAATAGACATTCCGAAAGAAATATTGTTCAAAATGAAAAATAGGAGACATTCCAAAAAAAACAACATAGAAGTATGGTTTTGATTAAAAAATAGAAGACTTCTGAAAACAAACCTTAGGATTATGTCTTTGATTGAAAAGAGAAAATTACGAGATATTCCAAAAAGAAAACATTTGATTAGGGTTTTGATTAAAATTTGAGTCATTACATAAAGAAAAAACATACGATTAGGCTTTTGATAAAAAAATTGGATACATTCCAAAAAGAAAACATAGAATCATGGTTAAGATTTAAAAATAAGAGACATTAGTAATGGAAAACATAGAATTAGAGTTTTGATTCAAAACCAAAAAATAGGACACATTCCGAAAAGAAAACATATTATTAGGGTTTTGATTGAAAAATAGGAGACATTCTGAAATAATAAAATAGAATTGGGATTTTAATTATAAAATAGGTGACATTCCAAGAGAAAAACATATGATTAGAGTTTTTGATTCAAAAAAATAGAAGACATTCGAAAAAGAAAAACGTAGGAATAGGACTTTTACTGAAAACAATTAAATAGGAGACATTCCAAAAAAAAAAATACATGATTTGGGTTTGATTAAAAAATATGAGACATTGAGAAAAGAAAACTAGGATTACGATTTTGATTCAAGACCAATAAATGGGAGACATTCTTAAGATAAAACATACTATTAGTGGTTTGAGTGAAAAATAGGAGACATTCTGAAAAGAAAACATAGGATTATGATTTTGATTAAAAAAAGGAGCCATTCCCAAAAAAAAATATAGAATTAGGTTTTTGACTAAAAAATTAAAGACATTCCGAAAAAAATATATAGGTGTAGGAATTTTGTTTGGAAAATGAAAAGTAGGAGACATTAACATCATAGGATTAGGGTTTTGATTCAAAACCGAAAAGTAGGACACATTCCATATTGGATTAGGGTTTTGATTGTAAAATCTTAGACATTCTAAAAAAGACATAGGATTTGTTTATTCAAAAATAGGAGATATTCCATAAATAATAGACGGGATTAGGGTATTAATTATAATGCAAAAAATAGAGACATTCTGAAAAGAAAATATCAGATTAGAGCTTTGATTCAAAATAGGAGACATTCCAAAAAGAAAACATAGGGCTAGGGTTTTGATTCAAAAAAATAAAAAAATAGGTGATATTCTGAAAAAAAAATATAGGATGAGCTTTTTGATTCAAAACTAGTAGACATTCCAAAAGGAATACATAGGGTTAGTGATGCACTCTCCGCAAGTGCATGGATCGTTACAAGTAATACAGTGGTAACCTGTGAGGGATAGAGTCGTCAAAACACAAAGACTGGACTTCTAATACTAATTACTCTTCCAATGTCTACCAAATCGCAGAGTTGGTTGAAGAATTACAAAAAGATGGCAAAGGAAAACCAAGATAAAAAGTGGAATCAATGGGTAGACTAGCATCGATTTTTTTCAGTAACAAGAGAACAATGCCCCGGACGATTCCCATGTGTTCGAGATAATCGACTTGAATCTAATTCCTACCACGGATATTTTAATATCCTTGTGAGTGCTCAAAAGCTATGGGTTTCATACACAACAAGTTTTGCAACTACACGAGGTAATTGCAACTATGCAAATCAAGAACATCATATTATGCAAACACATGAAAAATTCAAGAATGCATTAAAACTCCATAGGTAAAAGAAAGAAATTATTTCAAAAGTATCAATAATCAACATAGTCCAACTTCTCGGGCATCGTGAAACAATTAGCCCCTCATAATTTGATACAAATGAGAAGAACAAAAAGAAAGAACTAAGGGAAGAAATCATGATCTCCTCTTACCATCCCTCCTCTCAAATGTGTTTTTAGAGCTTCATGGTTGAGCTCGCTCCACTTCCTTTGAGCCTCCAACTCGACCTTGGTCCCCTTAGGCGGTGCGGTGAAGCTTGATCTTCATCCTCATCAATATTCTCCCGTGGAGAAGAAAAATCCCCAAACAAAAAGATGAGAAACCCTAGAAGCTAGAATTAAAAAGGGTGTTTTCTGGCTTGACACGGTCTCACCATCCTTCTTTGATATTCTCCAAGTATTAACCAGGGATATTCATGGGGAGGAAGAGCAATCATGCTTCACCCGTGCTTTGCTTGATCAGGACCGTGCAAGAAGCATCTGGGCATGCTTCCCTTGTGAGCATATGGTGCTATGACTCCAGAGGAACCCTTTCTTGTTCAGCTACTAAAGCAACTTTAGACAGTGATATTCACGGTGACAAAGCACAAAATTGCTTTGCTCGTGCTTGGCTTGGACACTTAGAAAAATTCTTCATTTCTTGCTTGTTTTGTCCTCGAATTCACTCCTTATTGCTTTAAGCCCTAATTTCCTATACCATGAACAAAAACACCAAGAGCAGCATTGAATATATACAAAAAGCGCTAAAAGGCAAGCAAAAGTATGACTTGGGAGTAAGAAAAACATGATATAAATTATGCTCATCAATTAGGTTCTTGAATCAAAAAATAAAAATCGAAGACATTTTGAAAAAAAAACATAGTATTTGGGTTTTGATTCAAACCCAAAAATAGGAGACATTCCAAAAAAAACATTGGTTCAAAACCGAAAAATAGGAGACATTCGGAAAAGAACACATAGGACTTGCGTTTTCATTCAAAAGTGAAAAATAGGAGACATTTCGAAAAGAAAACTTAGGAGTAAGGTTTTGATTCAAAAATAGAAGACATTTAGTAAAGAAAACATAGGATTAGGGTATTGATTGAAAAATAGTAGACATTCTGAAAAAGAAACACATGATTAGTTTTTTTGATTCAAAACAAAAAAGTAGGAAACATTCCGAAAAGAAAACATAGGTCCCAAAACAAAAATCAGAGACATTTTGAGATACAAACAGAGGATTTTTGTTTTGATTCAAAACCGATAAATAGGAGACATTCCGAAAAGAAAACATAAGATTAGGATTTTGATTCAAAAATAGGAGACATTCCGAAATGAAACCGTAGAATTAGAATTTTGATTCAAAACCGATAAACAGGAGACATTTCGCAAAAAAAACATAGGATTAGGGTTTTGATTGAAAAATAGGAGAAATTTTCAAAACCTATGAATAGGGTCTTGATTGAAAAATAGGAGACATTATGAAAAGAAAACATAGTATTAGTGTTTTGATTGAAAATTTGGTGACATTCTGAAAGGAAGACATATAATTAGGGTTTTCATTCAAACAGAAAAATAGAAGATGTTCCAAAAAGAAAACAAAGCATTATGGTGTTCATTAAATAATAGGAGATATTCTGAAAAGTAAACATTTGAGTAGGATATTGATTTAAACTGAAACATAAGAGACATTCCGAAAAGAAATGATAGTTTGAAATCTGAAAATAGGAGACATTCCGAAAAGCAAAAATAGCATTTGGGTTTTGATTTAAAAAGAAAAATTGGAGACATTACGAAAAGAAAATATAGGATGAGTGTTTTGATTAAAAAAATAGAAGACATTCCAAAAAGAAAACTTAGGACTATGTTTTTGGATTGAAAAAGCAAAAAAATTAGGAGACATTTTTGAAAAAGAAATCATCGGATTAAGGTTTTTCATTCAAAAAGCAAAAAAATAGCACACATTCAAAAAGAAAACATAAGATTAGGGTTTTAATTCAAAAAAATTGAAGACATTCGAAAAAGAAACTTAGGATTGGTTTTTGATTTACAAGCAAAAATTAATAGACATTCTAAAAGAAAACATAGGATGATGGTTTTGATTGAAAATAGGAGACATTCCGAAAAAAAATATAGGATTAGGGTTTTGATTGAAAAATAGGAGACATTCTGTAAAGAAAAAAAATAGGATTAGTGATTTGATTTAAAATAAAAAAAGGAGTAGACATTTTAAAAAGAAAATATAGGATTATGGTTTTGATTCAAAAAAGAAAAATAGGAGACATTCCGAAAAGAAAGCATTGCACTTGGGTTTTGATTCAAAACCAAAAAATACGAGATATTCCGAAAATAAAACATAAAATTAAGGTTTTGATTGAAAAATAGAAGACATTCCGAAAAGAGAACTTAGGATTAGTTTTTTGATTGTAAAGCCAAAATTAGGAGATATTAAAAAGGAAAATATAGAATTAGGGTTTTGATAAAAAAAAATACGAGACATTCTCAAAAGAAAACATAGGATTAGGGTCTTGATTCAAAACCAAAAAATCAAAGACATTAGGATTTTGATTGAAAAATAGGAGACATTCCGAAAAGAAAACATAGGATTAGGGTTTTGATTGAAATATAGGAGACATTACGAAAGGAAGACATACGATTAGGGTATTGATTCAAAACCAAAAAATAGATTACATTCCGTAAACAAAACATAGCATTAGGTTTTGATTCAAGAATAAGAGATATTCTGAATAGAAAATATAGGATTAGGTTTTTGATTCAAAATAGAAAAAATAGGTGACATTCCAAAAAGAAATCATAGGTTCAAAACTCAAAATAGGAGACATTCCAAAAAGCAAACAGAGCATTTGTGTTTTGATTCAAAAATGAAAATAGGAGACATTCGGAGAAGAAAATATAGCATTAGGGTTTGATTCAAAAATAGTAGACATTCCGAAAGAAAAATATAGGATTATGTTTATGATTAAAAAGACAAAATTAGGAGACACTCAGAAAAGAAAATATATTATTAGGGTTTTGGTTAAAAAATAGGTGACATTACTGAAAACATATGATTAGGGTTATGATTCAAAACCGAAAAATAGGAAATATTCCTAAAAGAAAACATAGTATTAGGATTTTGATTAAAAAATAGAAGGTATCCCAAAAGAAAATATAGGATTAGGGTTTTGATTCAAAAGTAGGAGACATTCCGAAAAGAAAACATTTTATTGGGTTTTGACTCAAAAGTAGGACATATTCTAAAAATAAAACATAATATTAGGATTTTTATTCAAAATAGAAAAATAGGAGACATTCCAAAAACATAGATTTAGGGTTTTGATTAAAAAATAAGAGATATTCCGAAAAAAAAGTAGGATTAGGTTTTTGATTGAAAAATAGGAGATATTCTAAAAAGAAAACATAGAATTAGGGTTTTGATTAAAAAATATTACACATTCCGAAAAAAAAACCATAGGCTTAGAATTTTGATTCAAAACTGATGAATAGGAGACATTTGGCAAAGGAAACATAGGATTAGGTTTTGATTAAAAAATAGGAGACATTCCAAAAAGAAATCACAGGAATAGTGTTTTAATTCAAAATTACGAGACATTCTAAAAATAAATGTGTCCTATTTTTCACTTTTGAATGAAAACATAGGACTAGGGTTTCAGTTAAAAAATCAGAGAAATTTCAAAAAGAAAACATTGTATTAGGGTTATGATTAAAAACAAAAAAATAGGAGACATTCTGAAAAGAAAACATAAATTTAGGATTTTGATTCGAAAATAGAAGAAATTCTGAAAAGTAAACATAGGATTAAGATTTTGATTCAAAAGTAGATGACATCCTCAAAAGAAAACATTGGATTAGTGTTTGATTAACAAATCAGAAAATAGGAGACAAAAAAAAATATAGGATTAGGGTTTTGATTGAAAAATAGTAAACATTACGAAATGAAGACATAGGATTTCGGTTTTGATTAAAAACAAAAAAATAGAAGATGCTCAAAATAGAAAAGATGGGATTAGGATTTTTATTGAAAAATAGTAGACATTCCAAAATAAAGATAAAGGATTAGGGTTTTGTTTCAAAACCAAAAAATAGGAGACATTCCTAAAAGAAAACATAGTATTTGAGTGTTGATCCAAAACTTTTAGACACTCTTCAAAGAAAAGATAGGATTAGGGTTTCTATTTAAAAATACGACACATTCCAAAAATAAAACATAGGACTACGGATTTGATTCTAATGCTAAAAATAGGAAACATTCAGAAAAGAAAACAAAAGATTAGGATTTTGATAGAAAAAATGGAGGCATTCAGAAAAGAAAATATAGGATTAAAATTTTGATTGAAAATATGTGGCATTGTGAAAGGAATACATATTATTAGGGCTTTGATTCAAAACTGAAAAGTAGAAGATGTTCAGAAAGAAAACATACCATTAGGGTTTTCATTCAAAAGTAGGAGACATTTCAAAATGAAAACATTGGATTAGGATTTTGATTCAAAACAGAAAAATATTAGATAATCCGGAAAGAAAACATAGGTTCAAAGCCCAAAATACAAGATATTACAAAAAACAAACATATCATTTTGGTTTTGATTTAAAAATGAAAAGTAGGAGACATTCCTAAAAGAAAACATAGGATTAGAGTTTGGATTAAAAAATATTAGACATTCCGAAAAGAAAACTGAGGATTATGTTTTTTATTGAAAATAAAAAATTAGGAGACATTACTTAAGAAAACGATATTATTAGGGTTTGGTTAAAAAATAGGAGAGATTTCCCAAAGAAAATATAGGATTAAGGATATGATTCAAAACAAAAAAATAGGAGACATTCCAAAAACGAAAATGTAGGGTTAATATTTTGATTGAAAAATTTAAAAATAGGAGACATTCAAAAAAGAAAACATAGGATTATTGTTTTGATTTAAAACACAAAAATAGGAGACACTTCAATAAGAAACATAGGTTCAAAACTAAAAATAGGAGACATTCCGGAAAACAAACATAGCATTTGTAAAATAAAAATAATATACATTCCAAAAAGAAAACAAAAGATTACTGTTTTTATTCAAAAATAGAAGACATTCTGAAAAACACTTATAATTATGTTTTTTATTTAAAAGTGAAAAGTAGGAGACATCCTGAAAAGAAAACATAGTATTACAATTTTTAAAAAAAATATTAGACATTCTAAAATGAAAACTTAGGATTAGGTTTATGATTGAAAACCAAAAAAATAGGAGACATTCGGGGTAAAAAACACAGTATTAAGGCTTGATTCAAAAATGGAAGACATTCCGATGCAAAAACATAGGATTAGGGTTTTGATTCAAAAATTCGAGGCATTCTAAAAAGAAAACATTGGATTATAATTTTGATTAAAAAATCAAAAAAATAGAAAACATTACAAAAAGAAAACATTGGATTAGGGTTTTATTGAAAACTAGGAAACATTCCGAAAAGGAAACATTGGATTAGGTTGTTGATTCAAAACAAAAAAATAGGAGATATTCAGAAAAGAAAACATCTGAGTAGGGCTTAAACTCAATAATAGGACACATTCCGAAAATAAAATATAGGATTAGGTGTTTGATACAAAAAATAGCAGACATTCCATTTAGAAAACATAGGATTAGGGTTTTGATTGAAAAATCAAAAATAGGAGACATTTTAAAAAGAAAGCGTAGCATTAGGGTTTTGATCGAAAAATAAAAAAAAGGTAACATTCCAAAAAGAAACATAGGATTAGGGTTTTGATAGAAAAATAGGACACATTCCGAAAATTAAATCTTGGATTAGGGTTTTGGTTCAAAACAGAAAAATAGGAGACATTTCTATATGAAAAGATAGATTCAAAACCTAAAATAGGTGATATTCCGAAAAGCAAACATAGCATTTGTGTCTTGACTCAAAAACAAAAAAAAATTTGAAATTCCAAAAAGAGAACATATGATTAGAGTTTTGATTAAAAATAGAGGACATTCCAAGAAGAAAACTTACTATTATATCTTTGATTGAAAAGCGAAGATTAGGAGGCATTCTAAAAAGAAAACATAATATTATGATTGTGTTTAAAAAATATTAGACATTCTAAAAAGAAAACTTAGGATTAGGGTTATGATTCAAAACCGAAAAATAGGAGACATTCCAAAAAAACACAGGATTAGAGTTTTGATTCATAAATAAAAGACATTCCGAAGAGAAAAAGTAGGACTAGGGCTTTAAATAAAAATCAAAAAAATAGGAGACATTACAAAAAGAAAACATATTATTAGGGGTTTCATTGAAAAATAGGAGACATTCCAAAAAGGAAACATAGGATGAGGTTTTTGATTCAAAACAAAAAAAAGGGAGATTCAGAAAAGAAAATGTCAAATTCTGGCTTCACCTTAAAAATAGAAGACATTCCAAAAAGAAAACATAGGATTAGGGGTTGATCCAAAAATAGGAGACATTTCATAAAGAAAACATAGGATTAGGGTTTTCATTGAAAAGTAAAAAAATGGAAACATTGCAAAAAGAAAATGTAGCGTTAGGGTTTTGGTTGAAAAATCAAGAAATAGGAGACATTCCAAAAAGAAAACATAGGATTAGGGTTTTGATTTAAAATAAAAAAATAAGAGACATTTCGATAAGAAAACATAGGTTCAAAACTAAAAATAGGAGACGTTCCGGAAAGCAAACATAGCATTTGGATTTTGATTCAAAATCAAAAAGTAAGACACATTCCGAAAAGAAAATAAAAGATTACTATTTTGATTCAAAAATAAAAGACATTCTAAAAAGAAAACTTACAATTATGCTTTTGATTGAAAAGCAAAAATTAGGAGACATTCGAGAATCAAAACATATGATTACAGTTTTGGTTAGAAATTATAAGACATTTTAAAAAGAAAACTTAAGATTAGGATTATGATTCAAAACTAAAAAATAGGTGCGATTCCAAAAAAACATAGGATTAGGGTTTTTATTCAAAACTAGAAGACATTCCAAAGCGAAAACATAGGATTATGGTTTTGATTCAAAAATAGGAGGTATTCTGAAAAGAAAACATTGGATTAGGGTTTTGATTAAAAAATAAAAAAAATAAGAGACATTACAAAAAGTAAACATCGGATTAGGGTATTTATTGAAAAATAGGAGACATTCTGAAAAGGAAACATCGGATTAGGTTATTGATTCAAAACCAAAAAATAGGAGAGATTCAGAAAAGAAACCATCGGATTAGGTCTTTAACTCAAAATTAGGGGACATTCCGTAAAGGAAAGATAAGATTAGAGGTTCGAGCCATAAAATAGTGGACACTACATAGAGAAAACAAAGGATTAGGGTTTTGATTGAAAAATAGAAAATAGGAAACATTTAAAAAAAAATAATATTAGGGTTTTAATTAAAATAAAAAATAGTAGAAATTCCAAAAAGAAACATATGATTAGGATTTTAATTTAAAAATAGGTCACATTCTGAATTGAAAAACTAGGATTAGGGTTTTAATTCAAAACAAAAAAACTAGGAGAATTCCGAAATAAAAAATTCAAAACCAAAATATGAGACATTCTGAAAAGCAAACATAGCATTTATGTCTTGATTTAAAAACAAAAAAATATTAGACATTCCGAAAAGAGAACACATGATTAGTATTTTGATTCAGAAATAGAAGACATTCCGAAAAGAAAACTTAGTATTATGTCTTTGATTGAAAAGAAAAAATTAGGAGACATTTCAAAAGGAAAACATGGGATTATGATTGTGGTTAAAAACTATGAGACATTCTGAAAAGAAAACTGAGGATAAGGCTTATGATTCAAACCTAAAAAATAGGAGAAATTCCAAAAATAAAAAACACAAGGTTAGGGTTTTGATTCCAAAATAAAAGACATTCAGAAGAGAAAACGTAGGATTAGTGTTTTGATTAAAAAATAAAAAAATAGATGACATTAGAAAAAAACATGGGATTATTGTTTTTATTGAAAAGTAGGAGACATTCTGACAAGGAAACATAGGATTAGGTTTTTAATTCAAAACAAAAGAAAAAAAAAGGACAGATTCAGAAAATAAAACATCGGATTAGCGCTTTACCTAAATATGAGACATGCCAAAAAGAAAACATATGATTAGGGATTTCATCCAAAAAATAGGAGACATTAAAAGAAAAAACAAAGGACTAGGGTTTTTGATTGAGGAGACATTCCATAAAGAAAACATAGGATTAGGGATTTTCATTGAAAAATATGAGACATAGGATTATGGTTTTCATTCAAAACAAAAAATTAGAAGACATTCCAGAAAGAAATCATACTGATTATTGTCTTGATACAAAACTAAAAATAGGAGACATTTTGAAAAGAAAACATTAGATTAGGGTTTTCATTCCAAACCGAAAAATATGAGACACTTTGAAGAGAAAACATAGGATTAGAGTTTTGATTGAAAAATAGGAGACATTCTGAAAAAACAAATATAGAATTATAGTTTGATTCAAAAATAGGAGAAATTCTAAAAAAGAAAACATGGGATTAGTTTTTTTATTCAATACCGAAAAATAGGAGACATTCCAAAAATAAAATACATATTATTAATATTTTGATTGAAAAATTGGAGAGCATCAAAAAAAAACATAGAATTAGAGTTTTGATTTAAAAGTGAAAATTATTTTTAAATAACATAAAGAAAATATAAGACTAGGGTTGTTATTCAAAAATATGAAACATTCCGAAAATAAAACATTGGATAAGGGTTTTGATTCAAAACCAAAAATAGGAGACATTCCGGAAAGAAATCATACGATTATGGTTTTGATTCAAAACCAAACATTACGAGACATTCTTGAAAGAAATCATCGGATTATGGTTTTGATTCAAAATTTCAAAAATAGGAGACACTCCGAAGAGAAAATATGGAATTAGTGTTTGATTGAAAAGTAGGAGACATTCACAAAAGAAAAAGAGGATTATGTTTTTGATAGAAAACCATAAAATAGGAGACGTTATGAAAACAAAACATAGGATTAGGGTTTTCATTTAAAAACGGGAGACATTACCAAAAAGAATGTAGGAATAGGTTTTTGATTGAAAGTAGGAGACATTTTGAAATGAAAACATACGACTAGGGTTTTGATTTAAAAACAAAAAAATAAGAGACATTCCAAAAAGAAAACTTAGGATTAGTGTTTTGAATAAAAAAATAGAAAACATTCCGAAAAGAAAACATGGAATGTGGGTTTTGATTCAAAAAAAAAAATAGGAGACATTCTAAAAAAACATAGGATTAGGTTTTCATTCAAAACGTAAAATAGGAGATATTCCAAAAACGAAAAATAGGATTATGGTTTTGAATAAAAAAATAGGAGATATTTTCAAAAGAAAACATAGGGTGACGGCCTGATTCAGAACAAAAAAATAGGAGACATTCCGAAAAGAAATATAGGAATAGGGTTTTGATTGAAAAATAGGAGACATTCCTAAAAGAAAACATAAACATTGATAAAAGAAAACACAGGATTAATTTTTTTTATTAAAAATAGGAGATATTCCAAAAAAGAAAACATGGGATTAGGGTTTTGATTAAAAAATGAGAGACATTTCAAAATGCAAACATAGGATTAGGAATTTTATTCAAAAATAGGAGGCATTGCCCAAAAAAACATAGGAATAGTTTTTTGATTCAAAACTAAAAAATAGGAGACATAATGAAATAAAAATAGAGAATCCACACGAGCATGCGTTAATTCCCCACTGGCATCCACATGGGCTTGTGGATTCTCGATTCCAGCTTTTAAAAGCCGATATCAGCCCCAATATCAGCATTCTTTTCTCCATCTTTTCCCCAACTTGAGGGAGGGCGGCGGCTAGGGTTTTGAGTGGTATTGGCTAGGGATTTGGAGAGGTTCTATGGCTCTGAGATCGTGCTCTGCTTGGACGAAGGTTAGTGGGAGAGCTTTCGTCGGCACCAATCCGGTGAGGTGTATCATAAGCCGGACAAAGGGACCCTTACACGATTAGAGTACTCTCCACAAGACCATCGTCAACACTATCGAGGGGGTTTTCTCTGGATTCTTTGCTTTTACATTTAATTTCATTGATTGTACTTAGCTCCATGGAGAGCTAAATCCCCTAGTGGGTACTTGGGTATTTGTGAACCCTAGGATGTATTCATTTCATTGAATCACTTTATTATGCTTTAAATTAATTGATGTTTTATTTGAGTTCCAATCTTGAATGCTTAATTATATGAATGCTCCGTTAGAGTGACACTAGGGTTGAGAGTTCTTGTTGGTAACCCTTGTGAGTGAGTAACACACCACGAGAGTTAGACAAAGCTAAATTGGAGAGGGTTGAGAGGGTGAATCGAGAGGTAGGGGAGCGTCCCCTTTCTCTTTCAGTGTGATTTATTCTACCTCCATTTCCTCAAGTTCTTTGTTGTCATTGTAGAGTGAATGGGCTAAAAGATGACCTTCTGCTGGGGCTTAGTTGTGGGTGCAATTGAGTGAAGAGTTGAAGTGATTTTAACACCTAGGACTTTAATATAGCTAGGGACCTTCCACCTGAACTAAAGGGTTAGATCTACATTTAGGAAGAGGATTTATCATTTGGATTCCCTAGAACTCAATGCAATTCTATATGAGTGGGAGGTTGAGAGGGTATTCAATTTTTCCTCCGGGACATGTATAGAGTTAGGCATGGTTGACCTTAGATTTGGGACCATGTATTTTAGGATCTCCATGACTTATTATTGCATCAGTTAGAAAGTATAATAGAGGGCTCTTGCACTTGAAATGATTGTCCTAGGCGGAACAATATTCGGGTCGCCCATTTATATCGATTGCCTTACCTTCTCCTTTACTTGTGCTCTCTTTCTTGTTATTTTACTTTTGTGTTATTTTACATCTTGTCACACATATCACTATTCATCTTTCACTTAATTAAGAAACAATTTAAGTGTTTTTATTCCCTACTCCTTGTGGATACGATACCCCACTCATCTGAGATTTGATTACTTCAACAAAACCATGCACTTGTGGGACATACGCAAGGGCATTGTCAAGTTTTTGACGCCATTGCCGGGGAGTAGGCGTTTGGAGTTACTTTGCACTTTGCTTTCTTAGCTATTCAGTCATTTAATCTAGTTCATTTCTTCTTATTCTATTACTGTTCTGATTTCTTTTCTTTCTTTTTGGTGTAGCTCCAGGTTATGACCAGAGGGAACCCCTCACTATTAATTGAAGAAGATCCTGAGCTTAAATGTACACTTAGAAGAAAAGGGAAATAACCTGTGCAAGAATTGTCTAATCTATCTGATTTGGAATTAGAAGAATTTGAAAGCACGGCAGAACAGAATGAGCAACAGCTGATATTATCCGATTAATTAAGACCTTCAGTATTGGGGACACAATCGAGTATTGTGCGTCCCCGATTATAGCTCAGAAATTCAAGATAAAGCTGGCATTCATCCACATGTTGTGGTAATCCGCACAGTTCAATGGTTTGGCCGATGAGGATTCAAACAGTCATATAGAGAACTTTCTAGAGGTGTGTGATATGCTTAAGATAAACAGGGTGATGGATGATGCCATCATGTTGAGGTCCTTTCCATTTTCCTTAAAAGGGAGAGTGAAGTAGTGGCTACACTCATTACCTAGAGAATCGATTACCACATGGGAGGAGATGGTAGAAGCTTTTCTAGCCCGTAATTTTCCTCCTGAAAAATCTACGAAGCTTAGGAATGAGATCTCGTCCTATGTACAGTCAAAATTGGAGTCTATATTTGAAACATAGGAAAGGTTCAAGGAGCTCCTGAGAAAGTGCCCGCAACAAGGTTTCTTGGAGTAGATGATTGTTCAGACCTTTTACAACGGGTTGAATCCGAGTGCAAGGCAACTCTTGGATGCGACAGCAGGAGGTACCTTAGGTAGCATGACCCCCGGTGAGGCCCATCAATTAATTAAAGAAATGGGGTTAAATAGCTACCAATGGAATGCTAGGGAGAAGAAAAAGATAGCCGTGCTCCATGAGATAGATGCAGTAACTTCATTGGTGGCTCAAGTGGAATCATTGCGTAAGAAGTTAGATCTTCTAACTTCGAATAGAGTGGCGGCTGTGACTACTTGCACAAGGTGTGGTGGAAGACATGCCCCCTCTGATTGCTCGATCTCTATTGGTGATGCATCTTCGGTTGAGAATGTCAATTTTGTGGGTAATGCAATGAGCAACCAAGGGAATCCATATAGTAACACCTATAATCCGGGTTGGAAGAATCATCCCAATTTTTCATTGAACAACCAAGGTCCACAAAAGACCATGGGGCCACCAGGTTTCCAATAACAACAAGCCCCAAACATGGAAAACTGAGTTTCAGGTTTGGAGACCCGAATGACCAATTTGGAGAAGGCGTTGACTAGGTTAGTGCAATCATCCTATATAAGGTTTCAATCAGTCAAGGATACACTTCGCAACCATACCGCCTCTTTGTACAATCTTGAAAATCAAGTGGGGAAAATTGCAAAGTCTATATTGGAAATGCCACAAGGAAACTTGTCGGGTAATACTGAAACCAACTCTAGAGAGCATGTAAAGGCGATCACTTTGAGAAGTGGTCATGAGGTTAAAGTTAGGCTTCCGATTGAGAGGCCCAGTAAACACACACCTGAGGTTATAGAGGTTGAGGATGGGGTAAGCAAAGAGAAGGAGGTGGCACCCCCACCTTTCAAGCCAAGAATCCCTTATCCCTTTAGATTGAAGAATAACCAAGGGGATGAATAGTACAATAAGTTCCTGAGTTTGTTCAAGCAACTCCACATCAATATTCCTTTTGGTGAGGCATTGGACCAAATGCCTAAGTATGCAAAATTCTTGAAGAACTTGTTGACTAACAAGAGGAAGTTGGAGGAGAGTGCTTCAATGATCTTAAATGTGTCTTGCTCGATGGTGTTGCAAAAGAACATGCCGAACAAGAAGAAAGATCCGGGAAGCTTCATCATTCTGTGTAATATTGGCAATTTGGGTGAAGAAATAGCATTGGCAAACTCAAGGGGCAGTATCAACGTCATGCCATACACCTTCTTTCAGAAGCTTGGCTTGGGCGAGCCTAGACCCACTCGGACGACTTTGCAATCGGTGGATAGAACGGTGGGACATCCGAGGATTATCATCAAGATGTGCTTGTCAAGGTGGACAAGTACATTTTTCCTATAGATTTTGTGGTGCTAGACATCAATTGGGATGCGAATGTACCTTTGATACTTGGGAGACCATTCTTGCAGACTTCCAAGGCATTGATTGACATGGACGGCGGGGAGCTAATATTGAGAGTTGGAGATGACAAGCTCACATACTGCCTTACTGAAGCTATGCGGCATTCTTTGGATTTCGATGATACTTTGTATTTTTTAGACACTACTGATGAGATTGTTGATGAATACATGCAGGAAATGTTTAATCCGGACCCGTATGAGGGTTTATCCGACCAAGAGATGGAAAATGAAGAAGTTATGATGCTTGGTTCGACTAAAGAAGTACCATCTACTTCGGGGATCATGTAGAAGGTGCTCCAGAAGATGAAGAGGGTGAAGAGACACCACTGGAAATGCTCCAAGGCTATTGGAGACGTGCTTGAATCAAAGAAACTGGATGCACTATTGATAGGTAGACCCAAGCCTGATAACTCCCCCTCTACCTTCAAGAGACTTTGTTCATCATGCTTTCAAGCTATAGGTAAGAGGGCTTCTTTCATCTATGAACCCCCGTGAGGTAAGACAAGGTACGTCAAGCTTAGTGATGTAAAACAAGCGCTTCTTTGGAGGCAACCCAAGTTTTTAATGTTTTTCTAGTTTTTAGTTATCATTTGTATGAATAAGGCTTTAAGTGTTGGTGTCTTGATTCTTAGATGTTTTTGCTGTGATTTTCTTGTGGACATTATGGTGTTATCATGTGCCTAATCATGTGTGGCAAAGAATCTTGGTTGTTTGAGCATATTTTTTGTGTTTTCTCTAGTTAAAAATTGCATTGTTAGGTAGGCTCTGAGTGTATATCTGTGTTCAGGAATTTTCTGCAGAGCTTGCAAAGTTCTCTAAGTGTCCAGAGACAACACACGCCTGTGTGGAATTTCCGCACGAGCGTGCATTTTCTTTCAGAGCACATCCAGAGATGGCACAAGGGTGTGGACTCGCCACTGTAAGCGACCTTGTGATTTCCGCATGCCCGTGGATAATTTCCACATGAGCGTGCATTTTCCTGCAGAGACTTAGCAAATTATCCCAATAGCACACAGGGGCGTGGACTCATCCTTGTGGGTGAACCTGTGATAAAAGCACGGGCGTGGATATTTTTCGCACGCCCATGTGGATCTCTACAGAAGAGCTCTCTGCATCTCGAGAAGACACAGGGGTGTGTGTTCACCCGTATGAGTTGGGCTTGTGAATGTCCACGCCCGTGCGGAATTTCCGCACGGGCGTACAGAACACTTAGCGATTTTTCTCGCTTGGACAGAGAAGACACAAGGGCGTCCGGTTGCCGCTGTGGGTCGGGCGCACAGGTGTGGGTATTTTCTGCACGCCCATGTGGATGCATTAAAAGAGATTGACTATTATCCCGAGAGCACACAGGGGAGTGCGTCTGCCTTGTGGCTCTCCCCTGTAGAGGCGCATGGCGTGGGTAATTTCCGCATGCCTGTGTGGATGTACAGAATGCGAATAGGCGCAGGTTCTTTTTAAAGGATCGCCGTTCTTTCTCATCCTAACATTCTCCAATTGTTTGAGAGCAATCTCACATCATTTCCCAACCTCGTATTGCCGATTTGGAAGGATTTTTACTTGGTTTTCCGACTGACTCAAGGTTTTCAATCTCAACTCGTTGGTAAGCCCTATCTTTTGTTTTCCTCGCCAATTCTTGATTTTAATCAATGAAACTAGTTAATAATGCTTCATTTCTACAATTAGAATAATTATGCATGTTCATAATGAAGTTAGAAGTGATTTAACGGTGTATTTTTGGATTTTTGAGGCGCGGCCGTTCGTTTTTCACGACCCGTGGATCCACACGGGCGTATGGAAATTCCACGTGACCTTGTAGATTTCTGCAGCATTACTTAATTAACTAGGTTGATCGATTTCCTTTCAAATTTTGCAGATTATGGGACCTCGGTCAAAGAAGCAAGAAGAGAAACAGCCGCGTGAGTCGTCCTCCCCGAGTCCGAGAGCATGAGATTCACAATTCCCGAGCATCAGGCTCGTTTTGAGCGTCTGTCGAGACTTCGTTTCTGACAGACTCAATACCTGGACATGAGCATATTGAGAGATTTACATCAGGGAGATGAGTTCGCAAATGAGGCCGAGGATCTCGTTTTAGTGGGTAGATGGATGCAGTTATTGTCGACTAGCTAGCCAACCATTTGTGAGCTTACACTTGAGGTCTTATCGTCATTCGAGTTCGATAGATCTTATGCGAGATTCGACAGCCTCGACGCCATTTAGTTCAGAGCATTTGGACATTACCATAGCATGAGCATCACTCGCTTTTCATTTCAGCTTGGCTTGTACGAGGAGGCATTTACAAACACTGAGGAGTCTTCCCAGTTACCGATAGATTTTCCTTAAGTGATGACCCTGCACTGAGCTTACCAACCATTGTGTAGTCAGGGCCAGTATGAGTCGGGGGTGTCCAAGGCGACGTGCCTTTCCCAACCTGCGTACCGATATTTACACGCCATTCTGAGTAGGTCGGTGGATGACTGTGGTGGTAGCAATGGCATTCTGAGCTGGCAGGAGCTTCTGTACTTGTATTCGATGGTATAGTGGTGATAACAATGGCGTTCTGAGCCGGCAGGAGCTTCTGTACTTATATTCGATGGTGCAGTGCATATTGATTCATCTAGGGTACATCATCACAGAGTATATTCGACATCAGGTTGTCCCCTACATTACGAGACCAGTTTTGGGCATGGGTCTCTTGGACACGATTCATGGGGCCGAGAAGACGAGTACACCTGCGCCCCTGAGCCTGGAGACGATGACATTGATGGGTATGGTCCACAGGGTTCGGACAGGAGTTTATGCTTTGGTGCTATTAGCTCCAAAGATAGCTTAGGACAAGGGTGATGATGCCGAGGCTTCTCAGCATGCTCCCGAGCCTCAGCCAGCACCGATAAAGACTGTGGCACCTCCGGTGGCAGAGGATACACCCCTAGTACACATGTTTTCACTATCTCAAGCCCATGATCGCCTTGAGAAGCTCGAGAGTGCGATGGGTGTGATATTGACAGAGGTCGCTAAGGTTCAAGTAGAGATTACTAAGATTCGGGCTATGCAGGTTGCACAGTATACAGAGTTCATGGCATGTTTCGACACATTACAGTAGATTTTATAGCGAGATATCGCCTCGTCATTTATCTTACTGTCGAGGACTCCTCAGGCCCCTCCGGTATCACCATCACCACGTCCACCAGCACACTTCAATCTAGCACCCGCAGCAGCAGAAGAGCCAGAGCGCGGCATGGACACTTGACTTTGTTTTCGTCATTTTGATTACTTTTTGCATTTCATTTTGGACTTGTATATTCAAAAAGGACTTTCCTTTTTAGTTTATTTTCATTTTGTGGTCTCGAGTTGTATTCATTACCTTATCTTTTATATACTCGAGTTATTTTTGTTTTATTGAGCTTCACTAAACTTCCTCGTGTATGCGTGCAGATGGTCTTGTCATCATGGGAATTGAGACTTTGTCATAGGCACGGCCAATGGTGCTTAGGCACTTGGCCGTGTGTGCTTCATAACCTGTTGGAACATCACTCCGAAGGATTTAGCTCCATCAAATGCAACATTAGGAGTTAGGGGAGTATTGTTTTGATTGCTTCTCCCACATTTGTTCTTGATTGATATAAATTATGAGTGAGCCTACATGTGTACATTGGGGAAAATGTACAACTTAAGTGTGGGGGGAGTTTCATAGTGCAGACATCTCTTTTATATTAATTTTGATTGATATACATGCTCACATAGCCAATGGTGGTTCACCTTAGTTATAATGATTGTATTCTTGAGTTTAGAAGAATTTTTAACATTGATTGTCTTCATGGTCTAGTTTTTGCTTGAATTTGTAGGAATTTTGCCCGATTAACACTTGTTGCACTACTCACTCTTTAAACTCTTTTGGAAACTCATGTTTGATGCTAAAGGGACTAGTTATTTTTGTTTCTATTGTTATTTGTAAAAAAAAAATTTGGTGAAATGGAAAGAAAGAACAAAATAATTTAATTGTTTATTTGTGCTTATTGGGTGGAAAGAGCTACCACCTATAAAGTATGAAGTAGTCTCATAAGTCGGATACTAATTATGCCCTAATGAGAGAAAGAGCTATCTCATAGGATGAGTGAAAGCTACCACTCCGGTAGAAAGAGCTACCACCTCGAAAGTGTGAAAGCCACCTTAGCGGCCGCTTTGGAAAAGGCTACCTTAGAGGATGTGTGAAGATACTACCATCTTTGAAATTTTTTTACCTTTTTATAGATAAATAAGTCCCCCTGACTTGGAACTTTGAGGAGTATACTTTTGGGTTGTTTTTGAGTGAGTTCACACACTTACACAATTTCGGGATTTGTTGTCCTTTTTTTATTCAAGTTTTTTTAGCTAGAGCATTCATTTTTTTGTATTTAGTGTTGAAATTTTCCTTACTTGTAGAATGCTCTCTTTGTATGCTTTGGTGAACCTAAGGCCAAGCATTTCCAATATTTCCGTCATCTATGCACATAATATTTTAATTTTTGCTTGTGGACAAGCAAAAGCTTATGTGTGGGGGAGTTTGATAAGTGCTTGTGCGATAAGAATGTTAAGTGTTCTTTACTTATGATGAGCATTACTTTTATCAGGTTTTAATGCTAATATGTATGTATTTATTTTACTTGTTTGCAGATAGGGTTGTGAGGACGAATATTAGAGAAAGAAGCCAATGTGGATCGTAAATGCACTAATAGGAGGAAATCTTAAGAAGGTTCAAACGCGAAGGCATAAGTCAAGTTCGAAATGCGGGAATGTGTGCCAACCTCCTCGTATTGATGTTAGCACAATGATTTGGAGGGTCACAAAGGCAGTCCCATTCAAGCATTATGGCTTGTCCATGTATAACAAGAACTCCACCAACATGTCCATTGTTGAAGAAGCAAAGCGATATATGACGTAATCGTGTGCCCGTTTACGTTACCTAGATGAAAGCATGGATTCGGGACTGTTTTCGGCCTGTAATGTAGCAGGGCACTGTAGCAAAACACTATAGCAGGTACTGTTCACAACTGGCCGAAGAAGGATAAAAATAGAGAATTCACACCGGTATGCGTTAATTCCACATGCCCGTGTGAAAAAAATCCACACGGGCACCCACAGGGGCATATGGATTCCCGATTCCAGCCATTTAAAAGCCGATTTCAGTCCTGATTTTAGCTTTCTTTCCTCCATCTTTTCCCCAACTTGAGAGAGAGTAGCGGCTAGGATTTTGAGAGGTATTGGCTAGGGATTTGGAGAGGTTCTACTGCTCCGACATCACGCTCCATTTGGAAGAAGGTTAGTGGGAGAGCTTTCGTCGCCACGGATCCGGTGAGGTTTATCCTAGCCTGAACAAAGAGACCCTTGGACGAGTAGAGGACTCTCCACAAGGCCATCACCATGACTAGTGAGGGGGGTTTCTATGGATTCTTTGCTTTTACATTTGATTTTATTGATTGTAATTAGCTCCAAGAAGAGCTAAATCTCCTAGTGGGTACTTGGGTATTTAATGAACCCTAGGATGTATTCGTTTCATTGAATCTCTTTTTTATGCTTTCAATTAATTGATGTTTTATTTGAGTTCCAATCTTGAATGCTTGATTGTATGAATGCTCCCTTAGAGTGACACTAGGGTTGAGAGTTCTTGTTGGTAACCCTTGTGAGTAAGTGACACACCACGAGATTTAGACAAAGGTAGATTGGAGAGGGTTGAGAGGGTTAGTCGAGAGGTAGCGGAGCATCCCCTTTCCCCTCTTGTGTGATTTGTTCTACCTCCATTTCCTCAAGTTCTTTGTGGTCATAGTAGAGTGAATGGGCTAAAGGATGACCTTCGGCTGGGCTTAATTGCAGGTGCAATTGAGTGAAGAGTTGAAGTGATTTTAGCACAGAGGGCTTAACTGTAGCTAGGGATCTTCCACCTGGACCAAAGTTTTATGTATATATCTAGGAATAGGATTTATCATTTAGAATCCCTAGAACTCATTGCAATTCTGTACGAGTGCGATGTTGAGAGGTTATTCAATTTTTCCTCGGGACATGTATAGAGTTAGGTATGATTGACCTTAGATTTGGGACCATGTATTTTAGGATCTCTGCGACTTATTATTGCATCAGTTAGAAAGTATAATAGAGGGTTCTTGCAGTTGAAATGATTGTCCTAGGCGGAACAATATCCAGGTACCCTATTTATATCGATTTCCTTACCTTCTCCGTTACTTGTGCTCTCTTTCTTGTTCTTTTACTTTTGTGTTATTTTACAAGTTGTCACACATATCACTATTCATTTTTCACTTAGTTAAGAAACAATTTAAGTGTTTTTATTCCTTACTCCCTGTGGATACAATACCCCACTCATCTGGGATTTTATTAGTTCGACAAACATGTGCACTTGCGGGACATATGCAAGTGGTGTTGTCAAAGTCCCTGAGGTTTGACAACCTTACCCCTCAAGGGGTACTACTATATTACTTGTATGTGACCTGTATACTTGCAGAGAACACATCACCGACTTCATTCATTTCCAGGTTTTTGGCGCGTTACATCGTATGAGCCTCACTGAGTTCTCTATCCATTTAGGGTTATACGATGCCGAGTTTATGCACACCGCTACCTATGACGTCTTGCTTACCTCCAGATCAGCAGGAGAGTCACTTAGTGATGCCTGGTGATGATTAAGTTCATGTCTGACTTATGATCCCCGTTAAATCAAGGCTACCGCACTCCGCTCCCAGTGCCGCTAATCCATTTCCTGCTTAGTCACACTCTGACAGGTCGCGGTGACAGGGCGGGAATCGTCAGTTTGTGAGATTTTGATTTTCTATTCAGCATGGTGGACAGGTTTCACATGCATTTAGGATATGAGATCGTTGTATCTATTTCTCATCAGGGGGCATCTCCTCGTATCGGCCTATATATTACTTGGTTGGTCCGCCAACTTGGTGACCTTCAGGGGACCCATAGGATACGAGTGGTAGGAGGTGTGCCTCTGATGTCCCTCGAGGCATTGCATTTGATGAGGATGGCGTACAGGGTTCAAACTGCCCGGGGGACCGAGTATAGGGTCACGTCGCCCGATGATCCACCATTTACTGATATTGATACCCCTACCCTTAAATCGCAGGCCAACTCTTCTCGTCTACGATCATGGTTACTATCTCACGCTCCCGAGTGAATTTTGTGTTCATTCGGTGAGTTTTGATGGCTACAGCGGAGCGTGGTATGCATTACCGAGCACTTGGGGATGCGCTTATCTCTGGAGCCTACCTCCCCTTTGAGACCAACTCGGCATGTTGGCATGGATTATGCAGATTTGGGGGATTCGGACACCTCTGCCACTCCCTCTAATAATGATTCTGGCATTTAGAGTGCTACTTTCTGATTCTTTGTTTTGATTTTCTTTGTTCCTTGTGGTTTTTTAGTTAACCTCCTAGTGCGTGCAAGAGTGAGTGATTTTTACTCACAGTTACGTAAAAGAATCTAGTTTTTTTTTTTCTTGATTTGTATAATTTTACGGGGCTATTTTTTGCTATGTTTTTCAGTGAAAATCACCAAATAATTTTATGAGGATTTTTATTATCTCAAAAGGAAGGCTTATTGAGATTCATGCTATTTATCAGCTTGGTGTTTCCAGGTTCATTTATGTCCTTCTAAAAGGCATTGCTGCTGATGCGGGTACTTTCAGTGGTTTGCTTTGTATTTGATGTGTTCATTTTGGTCAGTGTCATATGGGATCATCTAAGAAACTCTTAACACCATAAACCCTAGCAAAACTAAAAAATAAATGAACAAATATTTGATTGATTTACCCATTAAGTTCAAGTTTAGGTTGGGATTTTGGAAAACCCCATGTTTTTGAAGGTTAGGTTCGGGTCGAGTAAAAAAATATTTTCGTTACATGACTCAAATTGGGTTTAATATAATACACTATTGTACAATAATATATAAGTTTAAACAGGTGAAAATCCTAGTTTTCTGATTGTTGCAAATTTCAATTTTTATATAGACCTTGCCTTTATATACTATACAAATGAGCTCAAAAATGCTTTTTATTATCATTGATTTTTAAAATTTTTCAATTCATTTGTCATCATTAGATTATTCATTTCATTTAATATTTTTAATGATATCATATTTTTTTTCTTAAAATGATTTTCCAATAATTTAGTCATTAATATGAAAATAAATAATTTACAAATATAAAATAAATGATCCATTCAGTTTTGGTTGGTATCTGACATGCAAAATTGGGTAACTAGTCAACTAGCTACCCGATAGGTATGGATTGTGTTGCCTTTCCCAAAACTAAATAAATTTGTGTCGGGTAAAAAATTTTGGATTCTGGTTAGGTAGCCAACCAATGCCCATGACACCTCTAGTAACTGAAACACTAGAAGAGATTTGGTATCCCAAGAAAAGGATGTTGGGCACAACTTGTCCAACATACTTGCACCTCTCAAGGCCTTTTTGGCTTACACTTATAGCCCTTGCATCTTCAGTTATGTTGCTCTAAAAGTAAAAGTGTTCTACAATATGACATTTTCTATAAAATGGTTGTCAATCCCACATCCACTTTTACGAAAACTTATGGTTCACTTCAAACAATAGGCACCCCTAGCCCTGTTAGAGTACCACTTCTGTAGCTATTAAATGAGGCATGTGCTAATGTAAAGATGATCATGGCCCCTTTTAGTTTCAAAACTCATGGTAGATTTACTTGCTTAGATTAGTGATGAGGATAAGCTAAATGATGGTAAAACTCAACTAATTGAAAGATAATCTTATTGTAATCAATCTCTATCTTATTAAAAATCATAATGTGTTTGAGTTAAGCTCTTTTTCTTTAAAAAAAATTTTAATAAGGGCTTCTATTGTGATTTTGAGATGTTATTTTCTTTTACTCAATTTTCTAGAAAACTCCCCATTGTCCTGCTTAATTGGTTGTAATTCTCCTGCTACTCCTATTTATATCTCTTTGTGATCAAGCATAGGCTTCCTTGAAAGGTAGGTTATGTAGGAAATACTATCCATATAGTGATAAGTGTCTAAATGTACGTGTTTTAGTGTATATATTTGATATATTTAGCATGTATTTCTATAAGGATTGATGCTCGTTTTGTGCTTAATCGTGTGTTGTTTGCTTTGTAGGGCACAGAAACGCCATGGAGAACACAAAGATACTATTTTGAGGGCATGCGGGCTGGTTTGGAGAGGGAGTATAACGGGAGTATATGAGGGCATTTGGAGGCTCTTTTGAAGGGACTTTTGTGATCTTGGGCAGCCAACACTTTGGAGTAGGGAGGAAAAACGAAGACATCATCTTGGGGAGAGTTAGCTTGAGGCTTAGAGGTGATCAAGGGCTTGAACTTCAAGGGGAGAGCTTCATCATCAAGGAAGGAGGAACATTCGGCATTCCTTGGGCTAGAGGAAGCGTCATCCGGCCGGCATCATTCTTCTTCACTATCATTCGGACTAGGGAGTGCTATTTATGCTTTTATTTCTTATGTTTCTTGAGTTTGTGTCTCTTGTTTGTATGATGGCACACTGGACCCCTGATAATTGCTTGTGCGATATGAATGCGAAGCGTTCATTCCTTATGTTGAGCATTACTTTTCTCAGGTTTTACGCTAATATGTGTGTTTTAATGTTACTCTCGTGCAGGTGGGGTTGTGAGGCTGACTTTGAAGGAAAGGAGCCAATGTGGATCGCAATGCACCGATTTTGGAGGAAATCTTGCTAAGGTTCAAACGCGAAGACATGGGTAGCACTATAGACCAATTTTTATGTTACTTTCGTGCAAGTAATGTAGCAGCACTATTCACAGCCGCCTGAGAAAACAGGACTTCAGAGAATCCACACGGGCGTGTGGAAATTATCCATGCCTGTGTGGAAATTCCACATGGGCATGTGAAGTATCCACGCCCATGTGGTCGCAAGATTCCAGTCCTATAAAAAGCCAATTCAGCCCCGATTTTAGTATTCTTTTCTCCATCTTTTCCCCAACTTGAGAGAGGGCTTCGGCTAGGGTTTTGAGAGGTATTGGCTAGGGTTTTGGGGAGGTTCTATGGCTCCGACATCGTGCATCATTTGGAAGAAGGTTATTGGGAGAGCTTTCGTCGGTACCGATCCGGCGAGATGTATCCTAGTCCAGACAAAGGATCCCTTGCGACGAGTAGAGGACTCTCCACAAGACCATTGACACGACTATCGAGGGCGTTTCTTTATAGATTCATTGCTTTTACATTCTATTTCTTTGATTGTACTTAGCTCCATGGAGAGCTAAACCCCTAGTCGGTACTTGGGTATTTGTGAACACTAGGATGTATTTGTTTCATTGAAGCTCTTTATTATGCTTTCAATAAATTGATCTTTATTGTGAGTTCCAACCTTGAATGCTTGATTGTATGAACATTTCCCCTAGAGTGACATTAGGGTGGAGAGTTCTTGTTGGTAACCTTGTGAGTGAGTGACACACCACGAGTGTTAGAGAAAGCTAGGCTGGAGAGGGTTGAGAGGATGAGTCGAGAGGTACAGGAGCGTCCCTTTTCCCTTTCGATGTGATAGATTCTACCTCCGTTCCTCGAGTTCTTTGCAGCCATAATAGAGTGAATGATCTAAGGGATGAACCTCCGCTGGGGCTTAGTTGCGCGTGCAATGGAGTGAAGTGTTGAGGTGATCTTAGTATCTAGGGCTTAATAGTGGTTAGGGACCTTCCTCCTGGACCAAAGGGTTAGGTCTATAATTAGGAAGAGATTTATCACTTGGAATCCCTAGAGCTTATTGCAACTGTATGCGAGTGTGAGGTTGAGAGGTTATCTAATTTCTCCTCAGGGACATGTATAGATTTAGGCATAGTTGACCTTAGATTTGGGACTATGTAATTAAGGATTTCCACGACTCACCATTGCATTGATTAGGAAGCATAATAGAGGGTTCTTGCACTTGAAACAATTATCCTAGGTGGAGCATTATCCGAGTACCCCATCTTTATCGATTGCCTTACCTCCTCCTTTACTCGTGCTCTCTTACTTGTTGCTGTTACTTTTGAGAATTGAATCATTGTCACAATTATCATCAATGATCTTTCACATAGGTAAGAATCGAATTAAGTATTTTTTATTCCCTATTCCATGTGGATTTGATACCCGCTCATCCGGGATTATTACTTCGACAAACCCGTGCACTTGCGGGATATACGCAAGGGGACCTTGTCAACCCCAAAGTCCACCGGATGTAGGTGAACCTTGGGGGTGTTCATCATGTATTGTGGATGCTATACTTTTATTTTGGAATGCATTTGTGTGATTTATGGTTTGGCTCATTGTTCATCATGTCTAGAACTATAAAATAGAGAGATCCTTAGTTCCTTATTGAGTTGTACATGTAGATGTGACCTACTCGCATGTACTAGATCATTAATGAGCTAGAAGGGGTATTCTTGTATCGACATGTCGAGAAATTTGGATGTTGGTAGCCCCTCCGAATTATAAGGATGGACATAGGTTAAGTGTATCCTTATTGCATGATCTTCCTTCGCTTAATGCAATCATAGGAATGTGATTAGGGAGAGATCGTTGTCATTATTCGTATGGGATTAGCGTTTAACCGCCGAGAGATTGGGGTTGAACTAAATTTTGAGATCCATCAGTCCAAATCACCCTTGCCATGTTGTTCTTATGCATCCATATATCATGATGACCCCTCATGGGGATCCTCATCAGTAGGCCTATTTATCATCATCATTGCTCTTGTGATTTCTTGCTTGCCTTGGAATTGTTATACTTGTGATTTATTAGTATTGTTGCATGTATTAGAGTGAAATACCATGTTTAAGTTGTAAGGTTAGAAAGTAAGTTACGAAGGAGTAATAGGAGCTCCTCAACCCTATAGAATACGACCCTTGTGTCATTCATTGTGTATTACTTGGCGACCCCGTACACTTGCGGGCAAGCAACCAAGTTTTTGGCGCCGTTGCCGGGGAAATAAGGAATTATAGGAAACTTCTAGCTTATTGCTCTAACCATTTTTCTTTTCTTTTATTTCTTCTTTCATTTGTTTTACTTCTTTTTTAGCTTAACTTTCTTTATCTTTATTGACTTTGAAAGGTATGGTGCATGACACATGCAAATCCATCAAATTTAGTTGCGCAAGACAATGAAATTGGGAGAACTTTACAACGAAGACTTAGAGAAGTGGGTGAAAGCATTAGTGAAAGAAACATCAAAATTGAGGACACAGAATCTATAATCATGGACGAAGAAAGCCGTACTGTATCCGAATATGAAAGGCTGCAATTCACAGGCAAAGAATTTAGTGTGCAAGCGCCATCCATCACCACATATAATTTTGAGATCAAGACAAGCACCATCGGCATGGTCCAAAATTCAGTACAATTTAATGGTCTTGCAAATGAAGGTGCCCATGATCATCTTTCCCGTTTCCTTCAACTCTGTTCCACTTTCGAGATAAACATGGTGACAGACGATGCAATCCGGCTACAACTATTTCCATTCAGTTTGAGAGATAGAGCATACCGGTGGCTCACATCCTTACCGCCGGGATCGATCAAAACATGAAAAGATATAGTTGAAAAAGTTTTGGGAAGGAATTTTCCTCCTAGAAAAGTGGGGAAGCTAAGGCAAGAAATTTCAGCATTCAAACTAGGAGAATCGGAGATACTATTTAAAGCTTATGAGAGATTCAAAGACCTTCTTCTGAGATGTACCCGTCATGGCTTTGCTTCTTGGATGCGGGTTCAAATCATCTACAAAGGGTTGAACTATGCAACTCATCAATTAATTGATGCCACAGCGGGTGGATCTCTTAGTGACAAATACCGCGATGAAGCCGAGCAACTCCTTGAATCAATGCCAAGCAATGAGTCTCATTGGACCTCAAAAGTTGCACCATAGAAAGCCGATGGAATTTATGAAGTTAGTTCCAATGATGCTCTTGCCACAAAGGTTGATGTGTTGTCTCGGAAGCTAGACATGCTCATGGGCAGTAGCTCGAAGTCAGAGTCAGTGATGAGTTATAGCAGTTGTGGTGGAGGGCATGGAGTCACCCAATCCTATTGCTAGCTCCTCTGTTGCCCCAATTGAGAATGTTGATTATATTGGAGGACAAAGGCCACAAGGGAACCCTTACAGCTAGACTTATAATCAGGGGTGGAAGTACCACCTGAACTTTTCATGGAATCAGGCGCAACAACAAAAAGCTACACCACCTCCACAAGGTCCCCAAATGCAACAACCAGTGCTAGAGAAAAGGTTCACTACTGAAGATGTGCTTGCCAAGTTCATGATCAACACTGAATCAAGGTTTAATAGCATAACCAACAGTATGGATTCTCAGTTCAGTAAGGTGAATGCTCTGCTTGCTCAACATGTCGGACAGTTCAATGAGATAGGCTCCGTTTTGAGAAATCTTCATGCTTCTGTACAATAACTTGAACATCAAGTGGGGCAGCTTGCTAAAGCAAATTTTGAGCGACCTTCAGGCAGTCTTCCTAGCAACACTGAAGAGAACCCAAGAGAGAGCTTGAAGGCTATTGCCTTAGAAGCGGCAGACAGGTTGAGACAAGGGTCGGAGTTGACCCAAGTGTCAAGGAAACTGGGATAGCCGAAGTGGAAGACCCCAACATAATTGAGAAAGTCATTGAGAAAAACAAGCAAGGTGAAAACAAGGAAATTCTACCAAAGGATTCATCAAAGCCATCTGAGTACAAACCTCCAATCCCCTATCAGGCCATATTGAAGCAAGATAAGGAGGATGTGCAATTCAGAAAATTCATCAACATCTTCAAGCAACACCAAGTAAACATCTTGATAGTGGAAGCTTTGACTCAAATGCCCAAGTATGCCAAGTTTTTAAAAGAATTGCTAACAAACAAGAGGAAATTGGAAGAATAGGGCACAGTTGCACTCACGAGAAATTGCTCGCCCACTTTGGAGAAGAAGCTCCCACAAAAATTGAAAGATTCGGGAAGCTTCATAATTCCTTGTGTACTTGAGGGTGGAGTTCAAGAAAATGCCCTAGCAGACTCAAGGGAAAGCATTAATGTTATGCCCTATACCATGTATTTGAAGCTTGGTCTTGATGAACTTAGACCCACGAAAATGATTTTACAATTGACGAATCGATCAACAAGGAAGCCTTGTGGGATTGTTGAGGATGTGATTGTCCGGGTGGACAAATTTGTATTCCTTGTGGATTTTGTCATCATGGATATTGATGAAGATGTGGAGACACCATTGATTCTTGGTTGGCCATTCCTCAGTACCTCCGGTGCCCTAATTAACCATAAAGAGGAAAATTAACATTAAGGGTTGGAGAGAAAAAACCAATGTACACTGTACCGGCGGCCATGAAACACTCCTTAGACCATGATGACATGCTTTATTTTATTGATGAAACTGAACTTTTAATTTTTGATTGTGTGCAGGAGGTACTTTCATTGAATCCATTGAATGAGTACTTAGGAGAGCTAGGAAATGAAGATCAAGAAGAACCTCACTCTCCTCTTCCAAGTTCTAATTTGAAGAAACCAAAGGAGAAGGTTATGTGTACCAATACCAAAGAGAAAGAAAAGAAAGATTCAATGTTAAAGAAAATTTGGAGGGAGGTCCGGGGAAAGAAGAAGAAAGGTATGTCCTTGAATTTACCGGGAAGAAACAACAACAATTCGAATATGAACGGGGGAAATATCAAATTATTCGAACCCCCGTGAGGTAAGTGAAAAGGTACGTCAGGCTCGTGACGTTAAACAAGCGCTTCTTGGGAGGCAACCTAAGCATTCGGGGGATTATTTTGATGTTTGTGCATTCTTTGTGTTCATGGTCATGTTATTTTTCGTATTATCATGGAGTTATTAATTTGAATAAGTCCATGCTCTCATTATTTTGTGTATCATGATCATTGTCCATGTGGTAGTTTACTTATTTTTATTGTTGAGCGGCACTTGTTTGGGCTATCATTTCATGCATTAGATCAAAATTTTGAACCATTATTTTATGTTGGTGATGATTTTAGAACACCTTGTAGCCATGCCCATGTGTTTGGAGAAGCAATCAAAGCCTTAATGCATGATTTTAAGTCCAAACGGCTTCAATGAGGAGCTCATTGAGGCCGTTTGGAAATTCAAGAAAGTTTGGCTTGTGCTAAACAGCCTCAATGAGGTACTCATTGAGGCCATGTGGAAATTCCAGAAACTTTTGCTTACTCCAAATGGCCTCAATGAGGACCTCATTGAGGCCATTTGGGGTCTAGATTTTCATGAAAACATTGCCACCTTTTTCTTTATTCATTCTTCTTCTTCTCTAAACAAAACCTAACCTTCATTATCCATAAAACCATGGCTAAATCTCACCATTTCTTGTTCAAAATCATCTCCTCATCTCCTTGTGAAGTAGATCTAGTGTTCTTCTTCAAGCTAAACTCAAGTGCTCTCGAGCTTTTTGTTGGTAAGAAACTTGATGAGAAAAAAATTTATTCTATTCTTTTTCTTCTTGCTTTCTTGAGTTTTTGTGTGGATTGTTTCAAGCTTTTAGCTTGTATTGTGTGGTATAACATCATGTCTATGAATTTCCTTGAAAATATGTACAAATTTTTTGAAGTCATGATTGATGGGAACCTCTTGCAAGTTGAATAGTATCCATACGGGCTCCATATGTCTGTATGGATCCTATTCTCTTCAGTTTCATCATGTTTTTATCTATTTTCATGCCACATTATGCACCCTCTTGGATTCCTTTAATTCATACTTGAATAGTTATTGATGTAGGAATGCCACACGTCAAGAAACTCGCTTCTAAATGGCCGAGGAACGACTCTCACATCCCCGAACAACCCCGTTTCTCTTGTTCTCTTCACAAGTCTCGCTATGAAAATTTAAAGACCAAACCATTTGGTACTTTTCGGCATATTGATTGGAATGTCTTTGGTGAACTCAGGTGGGATGTGCAAGTGAAAGATTTATTTGCTCAAAATGGTTGGACGGAATTATTTTCAATCGATGAACATACTTTTTGCCAACTCACATTGGAGGTGTTGAGCACATTTGGGGCGAAGCAAGATGAGAGGAGTGTTCTCATTCGACGACAAGGTGCCATTAGGTTCCAAGCTTTTTGAAAAATTCATGAAATGAACCACATGGAGTTTGCAAAATACATGGAAATCTATGATGATGAGTTCACTAGCGCGTCGTTGCTTAATCAGCCCACATTAATTATCCATTTGGCATGAGTGCAAGCAAATATTGGAATTCCTTATCACCTACTGACACAACAAATATGCGGAAGGCTACTCATTTGGTGAATCCCCTCCACAGATACATTCATGCTCTATGGTCTGGCACATTGTTCTTTATGTCTAGAAATATGAAATGGAGAGATCCTTAGTTCTTTATTAAGTTGTACGTGTAGATGTGACCTACTCGCATGTACTAGATCATTAATGAGCTAGAAGGGGTATTCTTGTATCGACATGCCATGAAATTTGGATGTTTGTAGGCCCTCCGAATTATAAGAATGGACTTAGTTTAAGTGTATCCTTATTGCTTGATCTTCCTTCACTTAATGCAATCATAGGAACGTGATTAGGGAGATATCCTTGTCATTATTCATATGGGATTAGGTTTTAACCGTCGAGAGATTGGGGTTGAAGTAATTTTGAGATCCATTGGTCTAAATCACCCTTGCCATGTTGTTCTTATGCATCCATATATCATGATGACCACTCATGGGTATCCTCATCCCTAGGCCTATTTATCGTCATCATTGCTCTTGTGATTTCTTGCTTGCCTTGGAATTGTTATACTTGTGATTTATTAGTATTGTTGCATGTATTAGAGTGAAAAACCATGTTTAAGTTGTAAGGTTAGAAAGTAAGTGATGAAGGAGTAATAGGAGCTCCCTTAGCACTGGTGGAATCGACCCACTGTGTCACTCCGCAGGTATTACTTAGTGACCCCAGTACACTTGCGGGCAAGCAACGATATACTGATGAAAATTTTTACAAACTAGTGCTATAGAGATCAAAAGGAAGTCATAATGCATAAAGCAGGATATTGTTGAGACCAAATATAAATTTCAACAAGCAATATAAATTCAAAAATTGTAAATAAATATCGAAATTTTTCCAGCCTTGGGTGAGGCTTGCATAGAAACTGCTATAATGCTAAATTGTCCTTCCTCATGCAGGATTTTTTGGCCTCACTCCAAGCGCATGATACATTAATCCCCTTGATGGATCAACTCCGTGCCTAGCAATTTCAATGATGAGGTTTCTAAGTACGACACCACCAAGTTTAGTCAATGAGTAGAATACAATGGTGAAAACTTAGTATAACAGGTGATCAAAGCTCTCAGAAGGAGGAGAATAAATGAGTAGAAGATGATTAAGAATACTTGTCATCCTCTATTCATAAACGATGGGGTACCCGGATATTGATCCGCCTAGGACAATTATTTCAAGTGCAAGAACCCTCTATTATACTTCATACTTGATGCAACAATGAGTCCTGGAAATCCTTAATTACATGATCCCAAATCTTAGCTCAACCATGCCTAACTCTATACATGTCCTGGAGGAGAGATTGAATAACCTCTCAACCTCGCACTTGCATAGAATTGCAATGAGCTCTAGCGATTCCAAGTGATAAACACTATTCCTATTTATAGACCTAACCCTTTGGTCCAGGTGGTAAAATCACTTCAACTCTTCACTCCGTTGACTCACAACTAAGGTCCCTAACCACAATTAAGGTCCCTAACCACAATTGACTCGCAACTAAGCCCCAGTGGAAGTTCATCCATTAGCCCATTCACTCAACTATGGCCGCAAAGAACTCTTGGAACGTGCAGTTAGGATGGATCACACCGGAGGGGAAAGGGGACACTCCATTGCCTCTCGACTCACTCTCTCAACCCTCTCCAATCTGGCTTTGTCTAACTCTTTTGGTGTGTTACTCACTTACAAGAGTTACCAAGAAGAACTCTCAACCATAGTGTCACTCTAGGGGAGTATTCAAACAATAAAGTCTCCAAGATTGGAACTTACAATAAACATCGATTAATTGAAAGCATAATAAAGAGGTTCAATAAAATGAATACATCCTAGGGTTCACAAATACCCAAGTACCCACCAGGGGTTTAGCTCTCCATGGAACTAGATACAATAAATAAAATCGAATCTAAAAACAAAGCATCCATAGAAAACCCCCTCATTTGTTGTGGCGATGGTCTTGTGCAGAGTCCTTTACTCGTTTCAAGGGGCCCTTTGTCTAGCCTAGGATACACCTCGCCAGATCGGTGTCAACGAAAGCTCTCCCACTAACCTTCTTCCAAACGGCGTGCAATGTCGGAGCCATAGAATCTCTCCAAATCCCTAGCTAATACCTCTCAAACCCTTGCCGCCGCCCTCTCTCAAGTTGGGGAAAAGATGGGAAAAAAATGCTGAAATCAAGGATGAAATCGGCTTTTAAAGGGTTGGAATCGGGAATTCACACAGCCGTGCGGGCGCCCCTGTGGATTTTTCACACGGGCGTGTCAAATTTCCACACGCCCGTGTGGATTCTCTGTTTTGCTGTTTTCTCGGCCGGCTGTAAACAGTGCTGCTGCATTATTTTTGCTACAGTGTTTTCTACAACACCGTGCTACAGTGCCGCCTGAAATACTCCCGAATCCATACTTTCATCGAGGTAACGCAAATGATAAGTGATTGTGTGATATGAATGCGAAGCATTCTTTCCTTATGTTGAGCATTACTTTTCTTCGGTTTTTACACTAATATGTGTGTTTTTATGTTACTTTTATGCAGGTAGGGTTATGAGGCCGAGTATGAAGGAAATAGGCCAATGTGGATCACAATGCACCAATTTTGGAGGAAATCTTGCTAAGGTTCAAATGCGAAGACATAGGTCGATGTGAGATGCTAGAGTGTGTGCCAACCTCCTCGTACTCAAGTTGTCACATCCATTTGGAGGGGCACAAAGGCAGTCACACTCGAGCATTCCGACTTATGCACATAGAACAAGAGTTTCACCAACGTGTACACCATTGAAGAAGCAAGTGATCCACGATGTGAACGTGTGCCCATTTGTGTTACCGTGATGAAAGTATGGAATTGGGAAGCTATTCAGGTCAAATACTGTAGCAGAGCGTTGTAGCAACATTGGAGTATGTACTGTAGTAGCACTGTTCACAGCCGGCCGAGAAACCAGAGAAACAGAAAATCCACACGGGCGTGTGGAAATTATCCACGCCCGTGTGGAAATTCCGCACGGGTGCGTGAAGCATCCACGCCCGTGTAGTCTCCGATTCCAACCCTATTTAAAGCCGATTCAGCCCTGTTTTTGGTATTCTTTTCTCCATTTTTTCCCCAACTTGCGAGAGGGCTTCGGCTAGGGTGTCGAGGGGTATTGGTTAGGTTTTTGGAGAGGTTCTACGGCTCTGACATCGCGCGTCATTTGGAAGAAGGTTATTGGGAGAGCTTTCGTCGGCACCGATCCGGCGAAGTGTATCCCAAGCCGGACAAAGGATCCCTTGTAACGAGTAGAGGACTCTCCACAAGACCATCAACACGACCATCGAGGGGGTTTCTTTATGGATTCATTGCTTTTACATTCTATTTCTTTGATTGTAATTAGCTCCATGGAGAGCTAAACCACTAGTGGGTACTCGGGTATTGTGAACCCTAGGATGTATTTGTTTCTTTGAACCTTAACAAGGTCCCCTTGCATATATCTCGTAAGTGCACGGGTTTGTCGAAGTAATAATCCTGGGTGAGCGGGGTCGAATCCATAGGGAGTAGGAGTAAAGACACTTAATTTAATTCTTAGCTATGTGGAGTATCAACAATGATAAGTATGGTAATGATTCAATTCTCAGAAATTAAAAGCAACAAGTAGGAGAGCAAAAGTTAGGAGGAGGCAAGGCAATCGATAAAGATGGGGTACTCGGATGATGTTTCACCTAGGATAATCGCTTCAAGTGCAAGAACTCTGTATTATGCTTCCTAATCAATTTAATGGTGAGTCGTGGAAATCCTTACATACATAATCCCAAATCTAAGGTCAACTATGCATAACTCTATACATGTCCCGGAGGAGAAATTGAACAATCTCAACACCTCACACTCGCATAGAGTTGCAATGAGCTATAGGGATTCCAAGTGATAAATCTCTTCCTAGATTTAGACCTAACCCTTTGGTCCAGGCGAAAGGTCCCTAGCCACAATTAAGCCCTAGATACTAAGATCATCTCAACGCTTCACTCCATTGCACGCCTAACTAGGCCCTAGTGGAGGTTCATCCCTTACACCATTCACTCTATTATGGTCGCAAAGAACTCGAGGAACGGAGGTAGAATTTATCACGTCGGAGGGGAAAGGGGACGCTCCTGTGCCTCTCGACTCACCCTCTCAACCCTCTCCAACCTAGCTTTGTCTAACGCTCGTGGTGTGTTACTCACTCACAAGGTTACCAACAAGAACTCTCAACCCTAGTGTCACTCTAGGGGAAATGTTCATACAATGAAGCATTCAAGGTTGGAACTCACAATAAACATCAATTTATTGAAAACATAATAAAGAAGTTCAATGAAGCGAATACATCCTAGGGTTCATAATCATCAAAGTACCCACTAGGGGTTTAGCTCTCCATGGAGCTAAGTACAATCAAAGAAATAGAATGTAAAAGCAATGAATCCATAAAGAAACCACCTCGATGGTCGTGTCGATGGTCTTGTGGAAAGTCCTCTACTCGTCGTCTAAGGATTCCTTCATCCGGTATAGGATACGCCTCGATCGAAGCTCCCCTACCAACCTTCTTCCTAATTGAATCACGATGCCAAAGCCGTAGAACCTCACCAGAACCTTGGCCAATACCCCTCGAAACCCTAGCCGACGCCCTCTCGCAAGTTGGGGACAAGATGGTGAAAAGAATACCAAAATCGGTGCTGAATCTGCTTTAAATAAGGCTGGAATCGGGCAACTCCACGGGCATGGACGATACACGCGCCCGTGCGGAATTTCCACACGGGCATGGATAATTTCCACACACCCGTGTGGATTCTCTATTTCTCTGGTTTCTCGGGCGGCTGTGAACAGTGTTGCTAAAGTACTTGCTACAGTATTTTTACGCTGCTCTGCTACAGTCTTCGACCTGAATAACTTCCCAATTCCATACTTTCATCAGGGTAATGGAAACGGGCACACGTTCACGTCGTGAATCACTTGCTTCTTCAATAATATATATGTTGGCAGAGCTCCTGTTCTTGTATGTATAAGACGGAATGCTCGAGTGTGACTGCCTTTGTGCCCCTCCAAATGGATGTGCTCACTCGAATGCGAGGATGTTGGTACACACTCTAGCATCTCACACCTGTCCTATGTCTTCGCGTTTGAACTTTAGTAAGATCTCCTCCAAAATAAGTTCATTATGATCCACATTGGCCTGTTTTCTTCATTCTCGGCCTCACAGCCCTACCTACGTAAAAGTAACATAAAAAACACACATATTAATGTAAAAACCTGAGAAAAGTGATACTCAACATAAGGAATGAACGCTTCGCATTCATATCGCACAAGCACTTATCAAACCTCTTTATTATGCTTTTAATAAATTGATGTTTATTGTGAGTTCTAACCTTGAATGCTTCATTATATGAACATTTCCCTTAGAGTGACAATAGGGTTGAGAGTTCTTGTTGGTAACCTTGTGAGTGAGTGACACACCACAAGCGTTACACAAAGCTAGGTTGGAGAGGGTTGAGAGAGTGAGTCAAGAGGTACAGGAGCGTCCTCTTTCCTCTCCGGTGTGATAGATTCTACCTCCGTTCCTCGAGTTCTTTGCGGCCATAATAGAGTGAATGGTCTAAGGGATGAACTTCCGCTGGGGCTTAGTTGCGCGTGCAACGGAGTGAAGCGTTGAGGTGATCTTAGTATCAAGGGCTCAATTGTGGTTAGGGACCTTTCACCTGGACCAAAGGGCTAGGTCTATAATTAGGAAGAGATTTATCACTTGGAATCCCTAGAGCTCATTGCAACTCTATGTGACTGTGAGGTGTTGAGATTGTTCAATTTCTCCTCCGGGACATGTATACAGTTAGGCATAGTTGACCTTAGATTTGGGATTATGTAATTAAGAATTTCCATGACTCACCATTGCATTGATTAGGAGGCATAATAGAGGGTTCTTGCACTTGAAACAATTATCCTAGGCGGAGCATTATCCGGGTACCTCATCTCTATCGATTGTCTTACCCGCTTCTTTACTTTTGCTCTCTTTCTTGTTGCTTTTATTATTGAGAAATGAATCATTATCACACTCCTTATCATTGATCTTTCACATAGCTAAGAATCGAATTAAGTATTTTTATTCCCTACTCCCTATGGATTCGATACCCGCTCACCTGGGATTATTACTTCGACAAACCCATGCACTTGCAGGATATACGCAATGGGACCTTGTCAGCAAACGGGCACACATTTACATCGTGGATCGCCTTCCTTCTTTAATAACGGACATGTTGGTGGAGATCTTGTTCTATATGCACAAGTCAGAATGCTTGAATGTGACTGCCCTTGTGCCCTTCTAAATCATTGTGCTAACTCGAGTACGAGGAGGTTGGCACACATTCCTGCATCTGGAACCCGACCTATATCTTCGCGTTTGAACTTTAGCAAGATTTCCTCTAAATTAGTGCATTACGACCCACATTGGCTTCTTTCTCTCATAATCGGCCTCACAACTCTACCTGCATGAAAGTAATATAAATACACCCATATTAGGGTTAAAACCCGAGAAAAATAATGCTCAACATAAGGAAAGAACGCTTCACATTTTTACCGCATAAGCACTTATCAATAGTCTTTACATCCATTTAATCGATTTGAAATTTGAAAGCAGAGGTAAGTGCTATAAGAATCCTAATGATGGTGGTGTGAGCTACTAGTGAGTAGGTGTCAAAGTAATCAAGTCCCACTTTCTATCTTAACCAATTTGCAATAGATCCGTCAATGTCACAACATCTTCTTGAAGTCTCATTTATAACCCAAAGGTTTATTCATAGGAGGTGGGGAAGTAACTATCCATCTATGGTTACTTATGATTGAGTGGTACTCATCATCTATAGCTTCTTTCCAGAATACTGAATTAGTAGAAGCTACAGCTTCTGAATATGTGGTAGGAGTATCCTTTATCATGAAGGTGATAAAATAATCACCTAGGTTTCTTTCCACTGTATCTCCCTTTGTTGTTGTAGATACCTGTACAAGAATAGGAACTAACCTAGAAGTGGAGTGATAAGTGTTTGTTTAATAGTAATATGAAGTATTATTTTCTTACATTGGGCATTGCTTTTCTCATGTTTTATCCCTTATGCATGTTTATTTGTGTTCTTTTGCGCATGTAGGGTTGTGGGGACAATTAGAAAGAAAGAAACTAAAAGTAGATCATGGATGCAATTTGTTGATGAAATCTTGGAGTGAATAAATGTGAAGACACAAGTTGTGCTCAAAGACATGTGGGTGTGTTAACCTCTGTTGTACTCGAGTGAACATGCAAATTTGAGTGCTCATGTGTTCCGACTTGTGCAATACTAGAAAGATCCTCATCAAATACGATTTTATTGTAGACACAATGCAATCTACCACATGGATGTGTGCCTATTCAAGTGCCCTCGATGAAAAGTGTGGATTCGAAAGCATTGTAACAAAGCACTGTAGCGGTACTGTAGCAAAGTACTGTACTAAATAAATATCGCAGTTATTGTTTATAGTGCACTGAAAATTCAATTTCTGGAAAACCACACTGGTGTGTGGAAATTTTATACGCCCGTGTGGACGCCAGATTCCAGCCCTATTTAAGTCGCAATTTGAGGCATTTTGAAGAATCCTTTTCCCATCTTCTCCCCAAGTTTGGAGATGCTTGCAGCTAGGGTTTTGAAAAGGACTTGGCAAGGCTTTTGGAGTGGTTCTACAACCTTCAACATCGCATTCCTTCGGAAGATAGTTATTGGGGGAGCTTTCATCGACATTGATTCGAAAGGTGTACCCTAGGCTTGATGAGAGAACCTTTGGAGAAGACAAGGTTATTTCACAAACCATCAATATGGACTACAAGGGGATTTTACTCATGGATTGCATGTTTTTACTTTTGATTTCATTATTGATTGTATCTTGCTTCATGGAGAGCAAAACCCCTAGTGGGTGGTTAGACTTGTAAACCTTAGTATGATTTTGTTTCATTGACCTTTTATTATGTTTTCTTTAATTAATGTTCTAATTGAGTTCCAATCTTGAATGCTTGTTGAGTTGATTTTACATTATAGTGATACTAGGGTTGAGAATCCATCTTGGTAATTCTTGTGGATGAGTGACACACCATCAGGGTTAGATAAAGCTAGGTTGGAAAGAGTTTAGAGGGTAAGTCGAGAGGTAGCGGAACATCCCCTTTCTCTTCTGGTGTGATTTATCCTACCTCTGTGTTCCAAGAGTTCTTTGCAGTCACAATAAAGTGATGTGCTATGAGTGGAACTCCACAAGGGTTAGTTGTACAAGCAACAGAGTGAAGCATTGAAGTAAACCTTAGTGCTAGGGTGTGACTAGGGGTCTTTTGTTTGTACCAAAGTGTTAGATCTAGAATAGGGAATAGGGTTTATCACAAGGAGTCCCTAGAGCTTCTTGCAACTAATAAACGTCTAAATGTACCTATTTTGTACGTACCAATGCACATGTTTATTGTATTTTATTGAGAACTCAATGCCTTTTTTATGGTTTAATCATTTTATTTCATGTTTCAGGCACAAAGGAAGCCTAGGTGAGCTCAACGACGGAATGTAAGAAGAAATCGACATCGAAAATGTCATTTTTGGACCCTGGGCACTATACATGAACTGTAGCAGCCCGGAACATGAAAATTTCAGAAAAAGTCTAAGTCTGGATTTCCTTATAGGTAGTATTATGACCATCCTCGCAAGCAGTGTTATGAGCATGAGGCCACCCGTAGGAAAGCCCGAGTTCATCCCTCTATAAGCATTGTTAGGGTTTCTTTGGAGGGGGGGAAGCCTTCTTCTTGGAGCTCACCACCACCACACCAAATTGGAGCTAGAAGTAAGGTTTTGAGGGCATTTCCACTGAGGATAAGACGAGGAGAGTGCAATTTTGGGCGAGATATACTCCTAGGGCTTGTGTAGAGGAGGTTGAAGACAAGGGAAGCCACCTCTTGTGTGGCGTCTTTGGAAGCTTCTCCGGCCTTCATTCTTTGATGGAGTGTTTCTTATGTTTTGTTTGGTTGTTTGCATGGATTTCTTGTTGTATTTGATGACTATAAACAACTAAACCCCAAGGTTACCAGATGTAGGTGAACCTTGGGGGTGAACTTGTGCTTGTATGGATGCTTGGTTCTTTCTATTATATTTTGGCTTGCTTGTGATCCTTGCTTGGTGTATTTGAATGCTTTGGTATGCATGAGAACTCGGTGTATCAATTCTTAGGTAATGCTAGGTTGCATGACCATTGCCCTAGTGTTAGACTCACCAAGCTTAGAAGGAAAACATGTATAAATACGCCGTGACCATCGGGTATTTATACTGCTCCAATTCTAGGGTTAAGATTTAGCTTGTATTCTAACCCTAATTTGAGAAAACCACCTTTCCCATTGCAATCGTAGGAGGATTTGAGCTGAAGAGATTTCGTATCCAATACTCGTACCAGATTAGGGGTCAATTGCCGTGAGCATCACGTTGACCTAATCTAGGGTTTTCTCGGTCCAACTAGCCATTTGCATGTTAGTTACGCATCCTCGATACACTTTAGTAGCCCCTGAGAGAATCCTCATCCGTGACCGCTTTCCTTCCTTCATTATCCCCCGTATCTTGCCTTCATTGTTAGCATTTTATTTTCATTTTACTTGTTTATTTGTTTTATCACTATTGTGGGAGTTTGACTTTTTTCTTTACTTTGCTTATGTTTTGCCTTTTGAGTTTAACTTGTTGTTTAAGTATTTTGAGTGTTCTTTTGTGTTAGGAACTTAGTTATGGTTTTTGGGAGGTTTTTTTAAAGTGGGAGAGAGAGTCATTTTTGGAGGTTAACTTTGAAAGCCTCCACGGTTTCCATGCTGGGGCGCATGGAAGCCCGTGAGGGTTTCTGTAAAAATTCAATTTTTGTGGGCTGAAATGGACCAACCTGAAAGCCTCACGGCCTCCATGCGGGCGCATGGAGCCCGTGAAGATTTCGAAGTGGCCTCAAAGTGGTCTCACGAGCCTTGGCATATATATTGACCTTCTTGGACCTTCTAGGACATTCCTAGCTTCTTTTTTTCTCCTTCTTCCTTCTCCTCTGATTTTTCTTCATTTTTCTCTCTTCAAACCTCTCATCTTTGATCCCCCAAACAAAAGAAGAAGTGGAAATCTCATCTCCTTACAAGAAGAAGAGTTCGATTAAGGCATAGAGAGGATTATCGGTGAGTTAGGCTACATCAACTTCCTCCTTTTCACTCCTCTCATCCTTGTTGTGATTCTTTGAAATTTTTTTGTGAGAAATCTTAGTTATTGAAGTGATTTAAAGATTAGAATCATTTTTAAGGTTGTAAAACCATGATTTGGTGAGGAAATGAGAGACATCTTGCATTTCAAGGGTTCGGAGTTACTGTAGCACCGACCCAAGTTGAATTCCTTTTGTTCTTTTTTGCTGATTTTTGAGGATTTTAAAGGTTTCATTCTTGTTATATCTTCTTATTAGAGTGCTTAGAAAACTCTAGAAACAATTTACTCCTATTTTAAGCACATTTTTCCTTCTTTTTTTAATTGGTTGTAGTATTGTTGTTGAATCTTGCTTTTTGTTGGTTGTTTAACGGCTTCTAGGAGGAGAAGCTTCAAGCAAAGGAAAAGAGATTATAGACAAGTAACTTTGGAGGGTGTTAGCTCGCCAAGTTTGTGAGTGGGATTTACTAAATTATGGACTATATATCATGCATATATATATATATATATATATTGGCCTTTGAATGACAAGATTTCTATCTATAAAACTCTTGAGTTGTTATTCATTGGATTTGGATATCATGAGGATTTATGATTTGATCTCCTTCATGGTTTTTACTAAAGATTATTAATATACATATGTTGTTGTTATGATTTGAAAAATATATGTTTTAGAAGATATGTTTGAATTATGTATCCTTATAAAAGATTGATGTTTTTCCTATGATGACCAAAGCTTTGGGTAAAACAAATTGAATATTACCGTGAAGATGATGTAATTGATTTGAGGTATACATATGTGTTTTCAATGAATATTCTTGTGTGTTGTTTTTAACGAAAATGTTTTCATTGAATGGTTATGAACAAGTTGTTGACTTTTGGAGTGAGCTTGGCATTTGTCAATACTTGTTCCCTATTGATGAATATATTTAGCCTACGGGCCAGAATGCTATTTATTGCTTTCATTCATGAATTGTAAATATAGTCCTGAATAAGGACACTTTTTATGTTGTTATAAATCTTGGGATTTTGCTATGCAAACACCCGTGGGGTCTTGAACATATCCATGGAAATGGTGGGCTACGGCCTTCATGTTCTTGACGGGGTGGTTTTGATGGTGACAGGGGGAAACCCCAATACTTACTGCAGTGAGAGTGTGGATGGTTTCCACGGGCCGACTGTATAGAGGTGGCGTGGAATCTCTATCAAAACCCGGTTATGCCATTTCGGTGGGAGCGTAGAGCCACGACTTGGATATAGTTGGGTTGTTCGAGTCCCACCACGAACTTCCAGCTGACAACGCCAAGATATGCGCATCTTGGTGGCTCTGACCCTAACCGTGACCACGGTTAGTGAGGGAGGGTTTTCGAGGCTATTTAAAATATATTTGTTTATTTTTAATCGATGATTTATACATTTTTTTGAATTATGAGTTACTAAGCCAAAGTATAAACTTGGATTTCTTACTCATATGGATTTTGAGATGATTTAAAAGAGTTTTTATCGAGCATTTCATTGTTGTAAATTTTATATCTTAATTTATACTTGACGATCAAGGTATATTGAATATTTTGAGGAGTTGAAATATATTTTTTACCTTTTTACTTTAATATATTATGTATGGGATATAGCTCCATGTTTAGCCACTCCTCGAGTAACCTAGTTACTCATCCCTCTTTATTTTTTTCCCTCCACGGTGTGACTGGCCAGTGGGATAGAAGCGTGAAGTGCTTGGCGAGGAGTAGTTTGTATTTTCTTAAAAGTCTGTGTATGAAGCTTATATATTTTGGCATGTAGTTGATGGATCCACTAGGATATTACCAACCCTAATATTAATATGTATCTTTCTTCTTTGATACTTTTTAAATATGTTGGTTAGCTTTTATGTTGTGTATGAGATGTATACTCTCTAAGTGAATGGTTGTTGTCATGGTTTAAATTAAAGTGATGGGTTGTGTAGGAACATTTGGGTATATTGGATTGCTAGAATGTTTATTATTGTTATAGTGGTTTTGTACAGGAAACGAGGTTAGCCTTTACGGTGATCTAGGGGTGAGTTAGTGTTGGACCTCCCTTGGGTTATCGTGGCGGTATGTCATGAGTGGGACCAGCGAGGCGGGCGTGACATACTTTAGTGGTATCGAGCCACGGTTTAGAGTTTAGGTGTAGATTTAGAGCAAGTATAATCTAGATCTAGAGTTAGTTTTCTCGATTGGGTCAAAATGTACGATTTTTGTCTTTGTTACTAGTGGATCCAAGCGATCGCATATAGCATTGGTGCATATTGTGGATTTCTAAAAGATGTCTTATGTTTTTCATTTCGATGAAGATGCCGACTGACAACATTCACGCACTCGCCGTGGAAGAGTTAATTCCCCTGCTGTTGCTACACCAAGAGCTCAGAGAGGTGGAAGGCGAGGAGAACCAACCCCGCCCCCATCTCCATCGCCACCTAGGCAGGAGGCCAGTTCAAGGCATGATCCTGCAGTGGCAGCTTCTGAGCATGCCCCGGAGGTTCAGGGAGCTACTCCTGTGCCTGCTTCTGTCCCAACTCCTGAGGCATTAGAAGCCTTTAGGGTCTCATTGGGCTACCAAGGGGAGGCAGCCTACCTACCAGGAGTACCAGGACTTCTTAGACTATTGGAGGATTTTTTGGGAGGCAGGGCTCAGACTACCCCAGGTAACTACTGCCCCAAAGACCACTCGACCACCACGGGCCCCAGTGGTTCATTCCACCCCAGGAGAGGCCAGTGGACCTAGTCAAGCCTTAGCTTTGTCCAAGCTTCTAAAAGAAGCTCGACAGCTTGGATGTGGTTCTTTTGATGGCACTAGTGATGCCATGATTGCTAAAGAATGGGTCAAGCGGGTAATTGCTACCTTTGATGACATGAGTTTAGGTGGTGAGACCAGACTCGTGGTTGCTACTAGGTTGTTGGAGGCGGGAGCTCGAATTTGGTGGGAAAGTTTGAAGAGTAGATCATTTGGGCAGGGTTACATGGTCGATTTTTCACTGCGTGGAATTTGATGAAGAATATTACACCCGGTTTCACCGTGATCAGAAGAGGCATGAGTTTATGAGAGCGGGTTCAGGGGAAATAAGACAGATTCTGTATATGAGACAGAATTGAAAAGATTTGGCTAATTTTTGTTCCGAGTTAGCACCCTCTTGAGGAAGTTCTTTGTTCTAAATTTGAAGTTGGTTTTGAACTTGGGTATTAGAGAAAGAATGACGAGTTACAAGCAAGCAAAGTTTTAAGGAGATGGTACAATCGCTTTGAGGGCGGAAGCAGCTTGGTTAGAGAAGGCAAGAGAGTTCGAGAGAACATAGCTAAGAGAAGAAGCTTGGAGGCGGGACAGCCATCCAAGAAGAGTAGGAGTGAGGGTTCCTCCAAGGGCAATTCTACTCCAGGCCCCACTAGACCTCCACTATCTCAGAGTGGTGATCAGCAGAGACTTACACGTTCTGATAGCGCTCCTAGTGTCAGAGGCCCAGAAGCTAGTAACAGGTGCAAGAATTGTGGAAAGCCGCATAAAGGACAGTGTCAGACACCTCGCAAGTGCTTCCATTGCGGTCAAACTGGACATTTGAGGTCAGCATGTCCAGAGTTGGGACGGGGTGGATCTACACCAGCATCTCAGGACCGTCCTAGCCAGTTCAGAGGTTCTCAGCCAGTAGCATCTTCCCCAGTTACTACCAAGTCGGGAGCTGCTAGCAACACTTCGCAGCCAGGTGCCCATCGACCTCAGACCAGAGCTCAGACCCGAGTATTTGCCATGACAGAGGAAGAGGCTGAGTGTAGGCCTAATGTGATCACAGGTACACTATCCATCTTCCAGCATAATGCTTTTGCATTGATTGATTCTGGGTCAGAGCGTTCTTTTGTTAGTACTACATTTGCATGTCATGCGAATAGTGACCCTTCCCCCTTGGGTGGTGAGTTAGTGATACAAACTCCTTTAGGTGAAGAGGTAGTAAGGAGTTTGGTGTACAGGGAGTGTCCAGTGCTAATTAATGGAGTTGTCTTGAAGGCAGACTTAATACCTTTGGAGATCAAAGATTTTGATGCCATTCTTGGCATGGATTGGTTGGATAGACATCATGCTTCCATTGATTGTTTCAAGAAGGAAGTTACTTTTCCTGTGTCTTCAGGACCCGCAGTGGTGTTAAAGGGTGTGAGAAGGACTTTGCCTTCATGTTTAATTTCATCCATGGAAGCTAGAAGATTGTTGGGCAAGGGTTGCCCAATGATTTTGGCTCATGTGGTAGATACAAGAGTTAAGGAGCCAGCTTTAGAAGAGATGCCAGTGGTGAGTGAGTTTCAGGATGTTTTTCCTGAAGACTTACCAGGTTTACCACCAGATAGAGAAATGGAGTTTGCTATAGATTTACTACCTGGTACAGCTCCTATTTCTATACCACCTTATCGGATGGCACCAGCAGAGCTAAGAGAATTGAAGACTCAATTGCAAGATCTTGTAGACAAGGGTTTTATTCGACCAAGTGTATCACCTTGGGGTGCACCAGTTCTCTTTGTAAAGAAGAAGGATGGATCTATGAGGTTGTGCATAGATTACAGGCAATTAAATCGGGTGACAATCAAGAACAAGTACCCATTGCCAAGGATTGATGATTTATTTGATCAATTGAAGGGAGCAAAGGTGTTCTCTAAAATTGATTTGCGGTCTGGGTATCATCAGTTGAAGATTAAGTCAGAGGATGTCCCAAAGACAGCTTTTCGGACCCGTTATGGCCATTATGAGTTTTTGGTGATGCCATTTGGTTTGACTAATGCTCCTGCAGCTTTTATGGATTTGATGAACAGGGTGTTTAGACCTTATTTAGACAAGTTTGTCATTGTGTTTATTGATGATATTTTGGTCTATTCACCTTCAAACGAGGAGCATGCTCAGCATCTTAGGATTGTTTTGCAAACTCTTCGGGAGAAGAAATTATATGCTAAATTCTCCAAGTGCGAGTTTTGGCTCTATGAAGTTGGATTTCTTGGACATGTGGTGTCAGGAGAAGGGATATTTGTGGATCCAAAGAAAGTTGAAGCCATTGTAAAGTGGGAAAGGTCGAAGAATGTTACCGAAGTTCAAGTTTTTCTTGGACTTACGGGTTATTATAGGAGATTTGTGGAAGGATTTTTCTTCAATTGCCTTGCCATTATCAAAGTTAACTCGTAAGGAAGTGAAGTTTTCTTGAATGATGAGTGTGAAAACAGCTTTTCAAACTTTGAAGGACCGCTTTAACATCGCCCCAAAGTGCTTACTTTGCACGTAAAGTGGGAAAGAGTTTGTAGTCTACAGTGATGCTTCTCGCAAGGTTTAGGTTGTGTGTTGATGCAAGAGGGAAAAAGTGGTGGCCTATGCCTCTAGGCGTTAAAAGCAAAGATGAGTTGAATTATCCCACCCATGATTTGGAGTTAGCAGCGGTGGTCTTTTTCTTTGAAGATTTGGAGGCATTATCTTTTTGGAGAAACGTGTCGGATTTTTTTACGCACTATAAAAAGCTTGAAGTATCTTTTTACTCGAAGGAATTGAACTTGAGGCAGCGACGATGGTTGGAATTAATAAAGGATTATGATTTGATCATAGACTATCATCCGTGAAAAGCAAAATGTGGTTGCTCGATGCTTTGAGTAGGGAAGTCTACTTCAGATCTTCTTTGAGGGTGTCCTATGTGCAACTTCTTTCAGCAATGAAGTGCTTGAGATTAGACCTTAACGTTGGAGATACTGGAGCATTAGTAGCCAGCTTCATAGTAAGACCATTACTGTTGGATCGTATTAAGGAGCTTCAGGGTAATGATGAAAAGTTGATACAAGAGATGCAGAGGTTACATACAGAAGAGACTAGTGAGTTCGAGATCGAGAGAAGATGGAATCCTAGAGTTTCGAGGACGTGTTTGTGTTCCGGCAGATTTAGAGCTCAAGAAAGTAATTTTGGAAGAAGCTCATTCTTCAGCTTTATGCAGTTCATCCTGGAAGTACCAAGATGTACAGAACAATCAAGGAGAATTATTGGTGGCCAGGAATGAAGAAAGAGATAGCAGAGTTTGTGGCTAAGTGCCTAGTGTGCCAACAAGTCAAGGCAGAGCATCAAAGACCTTCAGGATTGTTACAACCTCTTCCAATCCCAGAATGGAAGTGGGAGCATATAACGATGGATTTTGTGGTAGGTTTACCACGAACAACTCGAGGTTTTTGATGCAAAGGTGGGTGATAGTGGATAGATTGACAAAGTCAGCACATTTCTTAGCAGTGCATACTAAGTATTCTTTAGAGAAATTGGCGAAAATGTACATAGATGAGATAGTGAAATTGCATGGAGTACCGGTTTCGATAGTTTCGGATCGAGACCCTAGATTTACCTCTCGCTTTTTGGCCAAGATTTCAGGAGGCTCTAGGTACAACTTTAAAGTTTAGTACTCGCTTATCATCCTCGCATGTATGGTCAATCGGAAAGAACCATTCGGACCCTTGAAGACATGTTAAGAGCTTGTGTTATAGATTTTTCAAGGAAGTTGGGATCAACACCTAGCATTGGTGGAGTTTGCCTATAATAATAGCTTTCAAGCAAGCATTGGTATGGCTCCACACGAAGCCTTGTATGGAAGGAAGTGTAGGACTCCTCTTTGTTGGGATGAAGTGGGAGAAAGGAAGCTTCAAAAGTGTGGAATTAATTGATCAAACTATTGAGAAAGTGAAAGTGATTAGAGATAGATTGAAAGCACTCGAGATAGGCAAAAAGAGTTATGCTGACAATCGAAGGAGATTCTTGGAGTTTGAAGTTGGTGATAGAGTATTCTTAAAAATTTCTCCATGGAAAGGGGTAATTCGGCTCGAGGTAGGGAAAGTTGAATCCCTCGATATATAGGTCCATTTTTGATTCTAGAGAGAATTGGACCGTAGCCTATCGATTAGAATTACCACCGAGTTGGAAAAAGATTCACAATGTGTTTCATGTCTCCGTGTTGAAGAAGTATATCCCCGACTCTTTCTCATTGTCTTGAAACACCACCAGATGGAGTTAAGAGAAGATTTGAAGTTTGAGGTGCAACCGGTGAAGATTTTTGGATCACCAAGTGAAAAATCTTCAAGAAAAGAACATACCTATGGTAAAAAGTACTTTTGGAGGAATGATGTTGTAGAAGAAATAACTTGGGAACCAGAAGGAGCAATGAAGAGTAAATATCCCTTGTTGTTTGAAACTAGAGGTATGCTAAATTTCGAGGGCGAAATTTCTTTTAAGGGTGTAGGATGTGGGAGTTTGACTTTTTTTCTTTACTTTGCTTATGTTTTTGCCTTTTGAGTTTAACTTGTTGTTTAAGTATTTTTGAGTGTTCTTTTGTGTTAGGAACTTAGTTATGGTTTTTTTGGGAGGTTTTTTAAAGTGGGAGAGAGAGTCATTTTTGGAGGTTAACTCGAAAGTCCCTCACGGTTTCCATGCGGGCGATGGAAGCCCGTGAGGGTTTCTCGTAAAAATTCAATTTTTGTGGGCTGAATGGACCAACCTGAAGCCTCACGGCCTCCATGCGGGCGCATGGAGCCCGTGAAGATTTCAGAAGTGGCCTCAAAGTGGTCTCACGAGCCTTGGCATATATATTGACCTTCTTGGACCTTCTAGGACATTCCTAGCTTCTTTTTCTCTCCTTCTTCCTTCTCCTCTGATTTTTCTTCATTTTTTTCTCTTCAAACCTCTCATCTTTGATCCCCAAACAAAAAGAAGAAGTGGAAATCTCATCTCCTTACAAGAAGAAGAGTTCGATTAAGGCATAGAGAGGATTATCGGTGAGTTAGGCTACATCAACTTCCTCCTTTTCACCCCTCTCATCCTTGTTGTGATTCTTTGAAATTTTTTTGTGAGAAATCTTAGTTATTGAAGTGATTTAAAGATTAGAATCATTTTAAGGTTGTAAAACCATGATTTGGTGAGGAAATGAGAGACATCTTGCATCTCAAGGGTTCGGGTTACTGTAGCACCGACCCAAGTTGAATTCCTTTTTGTTCTTTTTGCTGATTTTGAGGATTTTAAAGGTTTCATTCTTGTTATATCTTCTTATTAGAGTGCTTAGAAAACTCTAGAAACAATTTACTCCTATTTTTAAGCACATTTTTCCTTCTTTTTAATTGGTTGTAGTATTGTTGTTGAATCTTGCTTTTTGTTGGTTGTTTAACGGCTTCTAGGAGGAGAAGCTTCAAGCAAAGGAAAAAGAGATTATAGACAAGTAACTTTGGAGGGTGTTAGCTCGCCAAGTTTGTGAGTGGGATTTACTAAATTATGGACTATATATCATGCATATATATACATATATATATATTGGCCTTTGAATGACAAGATTTCTATCTATAAAACTCTTGAGATGTTATTCATTGGATTTGGATATCATGAGGATTTATGATTTGATCTCCTTCATGGTTTTTTACTAAAGATTATTAATATACATATGTTGTTGTTATGATTTGAAAAAAATATGTTTTTAGAAGATATGTTTGAATTATGTATCCTTATAAAAGATTGATGTTTTTTTCCTATGATGACCAAAAAGCTTTGGGTAAAAACAAATTGAATATTACCATGAAAAATGATGTAATTGATTTGAGGTATACATATGTGTTTTCAATGAATATTCTTGTATGCTGTTTTTAACGAAAATGTTTTCATTGAATGGTTATGAACAAGTTGTTGACTTTTTGGAGTGAGATTGGCATTTGTGAATACTTGTTCCCTATTGATGAATATATTTAGCCTACGGGCCGTAATGCTATTTATTGCTTTCATTCATGATTTGTGAACATAGTCCCCGAATAAGGACCCTTTTCGCTTTGTAATGAATATTTGGATTTTTATTATGCAAACACCCGTGGGGTCTTGAACATATCCATGGAAATGGTGGGCTACGGCCTTCATGTTCTTGACGGGGTGGTTTTGATGGTGACTGGGGAAACCCCAATACTTACTGCAGTGAGAGTGTGGATGGTTTCCACGGGCCGACTCGTATAGAGGTGGCGTGGAATACTGTCAAACCGGTTATGCCATTTCAGGTGGGAGCGTAGAGCCCTGACTTGGATATAGTTGGGTTGTTCGGAGTCACCACACGAACTTCCCAGCGGCCAACGCCAAGATATGCGCATCTTGGTGGCTCCTGACCTAACCGCGGCCACGGTTAGTGAGGGAGGGTTTTCGAGGCTATTTAAAATATATTTGTTTATTTTAATCGATGATTTATACATTTTTGAATTATGAGTTACTAAGCCAAAGTATAAACTTGGATTTCTTACTCATATGGATTTTGAGATGATTTAAAAGAGTTTTATCGAGCATTTCATTGTTGTAAATTTTATATCTTAATTTATACTTGACAGTCAAGGTATATTGAATATTTTGAGGAGTTGAAATATATTTTTTTTACCTTTTTACTTTAATATATTATGTATGGGATATAGCTCCATGTTTAGCCACTCACTGAGTAACCTAGTTACTCATCCCCTCTTTATTTTTCCCTCCCCCAGGTGACAGCACAGCAGCGGGATAGAAGCGTGAAGTGCTTGGCAGAGTAGTTTGTATTTTCTTAAGCTGTGTATGAAGCTTATATATTTTGGCATGTAGTTGATGGATCCACTAGGATATTACCAACCCTAATATTAATATGTATCTTTCTTCTTTGATACTTTTAAATATGTTGGTTAGCTTTATGTTGTGTATGAGATGTATACTCTCTAAGTGAATGGTTGTTGTCATGGTTTAAATTAAAGTGATGGGTTGTGTAGGAACATTTGGGTATATTGGATTGCTAGAATGTTTATTATTGTTATAGTGGTTTTGTACAGGAAACAGGTTAGCCTTACGGTGATCTAGGGGTGAGTTAGTGTTGGACCTCCCTTGGGTTATCGTGGCGGTATGTCATGAGTGGGACCCGCGAGACGGGGCGTGACAACTATCACATTCAAACTTGGAGGTTAAACAACATAGCGAAGAGGAAGTAAGAGTAGCTTCTCGGGCCCTTGGGAATACGACCCCCTCGTGCTCGCACGAGGGGTATTACTTGGCGATCCCATACACTTGCTGGAAAGCAATCAGCAACCCTACAAGTTTGAGGCGTCAAGAGCATTCCTTTTCACCTGGGTATAGTGTAGGGTTAGTGACAGTTAACCTTAGGTTTGGGACAGTGTGTTTAGGTATTTCCATGACTCATTAAACATCAGTTAGGAGATATAATGATCAGTCTTGCAATTGAATCAAAGTCCAGGTGCCTGATAAGTGCTTATGTATTAGTAATGCGAAGTATTCTTTTCTTACATTGAGCATTACTTTTCTCAGATTTTATCACTCATATATGTTTATTTGTGTTACTTTTGTGCAAATGGGGTTGTGGAGACAATTGTGGAAGAAAGGAGCCAAAGTAGATCGTGGATGCACATTGTTGATGAAATCTTGGAGTGCACACACGTGAAGACACAAGTTGTGCTCAAAGACATGAGAGTGTATGCCAACCTCTGTTGTGCTTCAGTGAACATGGAAATTGGAGGGCCACAAAGAAAGTCATGCTCATGTGTTATGACTTATGCAACACTAGCAAGACCTTCATCAATGTGACATTTATTAAAGATGAAACGCGATCCACCGCATGGATGTGTGCCCGTTCATGTTGCCTCGATGAAGATTCTCGATTCAGGATCATTTTGGTGGAGCACTGTAGAAGTCTAATATAGTAAAAAACAGTAGTAGTTGCTGTTTACATACCACAGAAAAGCGGTGTCCTGGAGATTCACAAGGACGTGTATAATTTCCACACGCCCGAGTGGATGCCTGATTCTAGCCATATTTAAGTCACGATTTCAGCCATTTTGGGGGATCCTTTGCCTATCTTTTTTCCATCTTTTGCCCATCTATTGAGATCCCCACGGCAACGGACTGGAGAGGCTTTGGCATGGTTTTTGGAGTGGTTCTACGGCCTTCAACATCCCATTCTTTCGGAAGATAGTTATTGGGGGAGCTTTCGTCGGCATCGATTCGGCAAGGTGTGCCCTAGGCTTGATGAGGGAACCTTTGGAGAAGACAAGGCTATTTCACAAGACCATCGATACGCACTTTAAGGGGATTTTACTCATGGATTGCATGTTTTTACTTTTGATTTCATTATTGATTGTATCTTGCTCCATGGAGAGCAAAACCCCTAGTGGGTTGTTAGACTTGTAAACCTTAGGATGATTTTGTCTCATTGACCTTTTATTATGTTTTCTTTAATTGATGTTCTAATGGAGTTCTAATCTTGAATGCTTGTTGAGTTGATTTTCCCTTATAGTGATACTAAGGTTGAGAATCCATCTTGGTAATTCTTATGGATGAGTGACACACCATGAGAGTTAGATAAAGCTAGGTTGGAGAGGGTTGAGAGGGTGACTGGAGAGGTAGCGGAATGTCCCCTTTCCCTTCCGGTGTGATTTATCCTACCTCCGTGTTCTAAGAGTATTTTGCGGTCAAAATAGATTGAAGTGCTAAGAAAGGAACTCTGTTGGGGCTTAGTTGTGTAAGTGATAGAGTGAAGAATTGAAGTAATCCTTAGTACTGGGGCTTAATTGTGCCTAGGGGTCTTCGCCTGAACCAAAGGGTTAGATCTAGATTAGGGAATAGTGTTTATCACATGGAGTCCCTAGTGCTTCTTGCAACCTTGCACAATGTGAGGTGTTGAGATTGAGCAATTTCTCTGCCGAGGCATAGTGTAGGGTTAGTGATATTTGACCTTAGGTTTGGGACGATGTGTTTAAAGATTTCCACAACTTATTTGACATCAGTTGGAAGACATAATTATTGACCTTGCAGTTAAAGCAATAGTCCTAGGGTGTGCAATGTCCGAGTGCCCTACTTTCTATCGATTGTCTTTCCTCTCATTTTATTGTGTCTTTCTTTCATGTTTTCTTTATTTCCTTTTCTTTTCTCATTGATATTGTTCGTACCACTATTGATCCATCTTCACCATAGTTAAATAGCAATTCCTGTATTTCTGATCACTATTCTCTGTGGATACAACTACCCACTAACTAAGGTACTTTTATTACTTTGACAACCCGTGCACTTATGGTACACACGCTAAGGGAGTGTCAAAGTTTTTGGCACCATTGAAGGGGAATAGGAGTTTTGGAAACACTTTGCACTTTGCTATTCTAGCTATTCATCATTTATTCTATTTCACATTTTCTTATTCTTCCATCGTTCTGATTTTTTTTCTTCTCTTTAGTTATAGTTCCAGGTTATGAACCGAGGAAACCCTTGGACATTGGTTGAAGGAAATCGAGACATTGAATGAAGAATTCATAGAAGGGGAAAAGAACATGTGCAAGAAGAGTCAAATCAAGCTGAAATAAAAGGTGAAGGGTGTGATAATATGGCAGAACAGAATGAGCAGCTGAAAAGTACTTCTGTACTAAGAATAAGAAGTATTCTTTTCCTATGATGAGCATTACTTTTATTAGATTTTATCACTAATATGTGTGTTTTTGTGTTCTTTTGCGCATATATAATTGTGGAGCCAAATAGAGAAGAAATGAGCCTTGGTAGATTATAAATGTATTATGTTGATGAAATCTTGAAGTGGACACACGAGAAGATGCAAGTTGTGCTCGAAGGCATCTGAGTGTGTGCCAACCTCCATTATACTTGATGGAATATGTAAATTGGAGGGACACAAAGGCAGTCATACTCATGTGTTCCGACTGTGTAAGGCTAGCAAGATTCCCGCCAAATGTGCTTTTACTTAAAGATGCAATGCGATCTACAGAATAGACGTGTGCCTATTTGTGTTTCCTCAATGAAAAGTGTGGATTCAGGGGTATTTTGGTAGAGCATTGTAGAGAATCAATGTAGAACAGAATTCACACAGGCGTGCGGAAATTCCACACGCCCGTGAGGATTCCCGATTCCAGCCTTATATAAAGCCGCGATTCAGCCTGATTTCAGAATCCTTCTTTTCATTTTTTCTCCATCTTTTTAGAGGCTTGCGGCTAGGGTTTAGAGGGTGACAACGCCCCTTGCATATGTCCCACAAGTGCACGGGTTTGTCGAAGTAATAAAATCCCAGGTGAGTGGCTATCGTATCCATAGGGAGTAGGGAGTAAAAATACTTAAATTGTTTCTTAATAAAACGAAATATGAATAGTGATTTGTGTGACCAGATGTAATGCAAACAAAAGTAAAAGAGACAAGAGAGGGATCACAAGTAAAGGAGAGGTAAGGTAATCGATATAAATGGGGTAATCGGATATTGATCCGCCTAGGACAATCATTTAAAGTGTGAAAACCCTCTATTATGCTTCCTAACTAATGCATTAATGAGTCGTGGAGATCCTTTAATATATGTTCCCAAACCTAAGGTCAACCATGCCTAACCTTATACATGTCCCGGAGGAGAAATTAAACAATCTCTCAACCTCGCACTCGTATAGAATTGGAATGAGTTCTAGGGATTCCAAGTGATAAATCCTCTTCCTATATGTAGACAGAACCCTTTGGTCTAGGAAGAAGGTCCCTAGCCACAATTAAACCGTAGATGTTAAAATCACTTCAACGCTTCACTCCATTGCATTCGCAACTAAGCCCCAGTGGAAGGTCATCCCTTAGCCCATTCACTCTACTATGACCGCAAAGAACTCGAGGGATTGGAGATAGAATAAATCACACCGTAGGGGAAAGGGGACGCTCCGCTACCTTTCGATTCACCCTCTCAACCCTCTGCAATCTAGCTTTGTCTAACTCTCATGGTGTGTCACTCACTCACAAGGGTTACCAACAAGAACTCTCAACCCTAGTGTCACTCTAAGGAAGTATTCATACAATCAATGCATTCAATATTTGAACCCAATAAAAACATCAATTAATGAAAGCATAATAACAAGGTTCAATGAAACAAATACGTCCTAGGGTTCACAATCCAAGTACCCACTAGGGGGTTTAGCTCTTAATGGAGCTAATTACAATCAATGAAATCGAATGTAAAAGCAATAAATCCATAGAAAACCCCCTCGATAGTTGCGACAATGGTCTTTTGGAGGGTCCTCTACTTGTCCAAAGATCCTTTTGTCCGGCCTAAGATACACCTCGCCGGATCGGTGCCGACGAAGGCTCTCCCACTAACCTTCTTACAAACAGAGCACTATGTCAGATCAATAGAACCTCTCCTAATCCCTATCTAATACCTCTCAAAACCCTAGCTGTAGCCTTCTCTCAAGTTGGGGAAAAGATGGAGAAGAGAATGCTGAAATCAGGGCTGAAATCGGGGCTGAAATCAGCTTTTCAAGGGCTGGAATCGGGAATCCACATACCCCTATGGATTTCCACATGCCCGTATGGTTTCTCTGGCCAACTCCTTCTTTGTTGTTTTGCTATAGTATTTTACTAAAGTGTTGCTACAGTGCCCTACTACAGTACTAGTCCGAAACACTCCCGAAACCATGTTTCATCGAGGTAACGTAAACGGGCACACGTTTATGTTGTAGATCGCTTCACTTTTCAATGAATGGACGCGTTGGTGGAGATCTTGTTGCACATGCACAAGCCGGAATACTTAGAATGTCACTGCCTTTGCGCTCCTCCAAATCATTGTGCTAGTTTAAATACAAGGAGATTGCCACACATTCTAGCCTCTTGAACCCGACTTATGTCTTCGCGTTTGAACCTTCTCAAGATTTCCTCCAAATGGTATACTCATGATATACATTGGCTTCTTTCTCTAAGATTCAGCTTCAAAACCCTATATGCATGAAAGTAACATAAATACACACATATTAGTGTTAAAACCCGATAATAGTAATGCTCATCAAAAGGAAAGAACACTTTGCATTCTTATCACACAAGCACTTATTAGAGGGGATTTAGCAAGGCTTTTGGAGTAGTTCTACGGCTTTGACACAATGTTTCACTTTAAAGATAGTTATTGGGGGAGTTTTCATCAGCACCGATCCGGCGAGGTGTGTCCTAGGCCTGATAAGAGGACTTTTGGAAAGGATGAGGCTACTCCACAAGACCATCGACACGAATACCGAGTGGATTTTCTTATGGATTACATGTTTTGACTTTTGATTTCATTATTGATTGTATCTTGCTTCATGGAGATATAAACCTCCTAGTGGGTACTTGGACTTTTAAACCCTAGGTTGCTATTGTTTCATTGAACTTTTATTATGTTTTCCATAATTGATGTATTGAATTGAGTTCCAATCTTGAATGCTTGTTGAATAATTTCTCCCTTAGAATGATACTAGGATTGAGAGTCTACATTGGTAATCTTTGTGAGTGAATGACACACCATGAGAGTTAGACAAATCCAGATTGGAGAGGGCCGAGAGGCTGAGTCGAGAGGTAGCGGAGCGTCCCCTTTTCTCTCGACTCACCCTCTCAACCTTCTCCAATCTAACATTGTTTAACCCTCATGGTGTGTCACTCATCCACAAAGGCTACAAAGATGGACTCTCAATCCTAGTCTCACTCTAAGGGAGAAATCATTCAACAAGCATTCAAAATTGGAACTCAATTAAAGACATCAATTAAGGAAAACATAATAAAATGTTAATGAAATAATAACATCCTAGGGTTTACAAGTCAAAGTACCCACAAGGCAGTTTACCTCTCCATGGAGCAAGATATAATCAACAATGAAATTGAAAGTAAAAGCATGTAATCCATAAGAAAACCAAATCAATATTCATGTCGGTGGTCTTGTGGAGTAGCCTCATCCTCTCCAAAGGTCCCTTGTCATACCTAGGGCACACTTCGCCGGATTGAGTCCGACAAAAATCTCCACCGATAACTATCTTCCAAGAGAAACAAGGTGTCAATGTCCGTAGAACCACTCCAAAAAGCCTTGCAAAAAGCCCCTCTAAACCAGAGCATCAAGCCTCTCAAAAGATGGAGAAAAGATTGAAAGAAGGATGCCTAAATCAGGCTGAATCACTGCTAAAATAGGGCTTGAATCAGGCATCCACACAGGCATGGGTAATTTCCATAAGCCTGTGTGGATTCTCTGGAATTTTGATTTTCTGTGGGCTATGAACACTATCTGCTTTAGTGATTTTCTACATTATCTCCTCAATACTCTGCAAAAAAAACTCCCGAATCCACACTTTTCATCGAGGCAACATAAACTGGCACACGTCTATACCTTAGATCGCGTCGCTTCTTCAATAAAAAAGGCTTATTGGTGAAGATCTTGTTATCATTGGACAAGTTGGAATACACAAATGTGACTGCCTTTGTGCCTGAAAACGCCTTTGCGTATGTCCCGCAAGTGCACGGGTTTGTCGAAGTAAAAAAATCCAAGATGAGTGGGGTATCATATCCACAGAGAGTAGCGAATAAAAACACTTAAATTGTTTCTTAACCAAGTGAAAGATGAATAGTAATATGTGCGACAAGATGTGAAATAACAAATGTAAAAGAACAAGAAAGAGGGCACAAGTAAAGGAGAAGGTAAGGCAATCGTTATAAATGGGTTACCCAGATATTGGTCTGCCTAGGACAATCGTTTCAAGTGCAAGAACCCTCTATTATACTTTCTAACTGATGCAATAATGAGTCATGGAGATCCTCAAATACATGGTCCCAAATCTAAGGTCAACCATGCTTAACTCTATACATGTCCCGTAGGAGAAATTGAATAACCTCTCAACCTCACAGTCGTATAGAATTGCAATAAGTTCTAGGGATTCCAATTGATAAATCCCCTTCCTAGATGTAGACCTAACCCTTTGATCTGAGAGGAAGGTCCCTAGCCACGATTAAGCCCTAGGTGCTAAAATCACTTCAACGCTTTACTCCGTTGCACCTGCAACTAAGCCACAGCGGAAAATCATCCTTTAGCCCATTCACTCTACTATGACCGCAAAGAACTTTAAGAAATAGAGGTAGAATAAATCACACCGGAGGGGAAAGGGGACACTCTGCTATATCCCGACTCACCCTCTCAACCCTCTCCAATCTAGCTTTGTCTAACTCTCGTAGTGTGTCACTCACTCACAAGAGTTACCAACAAAAACTCTCAACCCTAGTGTCACTCTAAAGGAGTATTCATACAATCAAGCATTCAAGACTAGAACTCAAATAAAACATCAATTAATTGAAAGCATAATAAAGAGGTTCAATGAAATGAATACATCCTAGGGTTCACAAATACCCAAGTACCCACTAGGGGGTTTACCGTTCCATGGAGCTAATTACAATCAATGAAATCAAATATAAAAGCAAAGAATCCATAGAAAACCCCCTCGACAGTTGTGGTGATGGTCTTGTGGAGAGTCCTCTACTCCTCTAAGGGTTCCTTTGTCCAGCCTAGGTCGGTGACGACGAAAGCTCTCCCACTAACCTTCTTCCAAATGGAGCACGATGTTAGAGCCGTAGAACCTCTCCAAATCCCTAGCCAATACCTTTCAAAACCCTTCCCAAAGCTCTCTCTCAAGTTCGGGAAAAGATGGAGAAAAGAATGCTGAAATCAGGGTTGACATCGGCTTTTAAAGGGCCGGAATCGGGAATCACACGCCCCTGTGGGTACCCAGTGGATTTTTCACATGGGCGTGTGGAATTAACGCACACCCGTGTGGATTCTCTATTTTCATCCTTCTTTGGCCTGTTGTGAACAATACCTGATTCAGTGTTTGTTATAGTGCCCTCCTACAGTACTGGCCCAAAATACTCCCAAATCCATGCTTTCATTGAGGTAACGTAAACGGGCACATGTTGGTAGAGATCTTGCTATACATGCTCGAGATGGAATGCTTGAATGTGACTACCCTTGTGCCCCTCCAAATCATTGTGCTAACTTGAATACAAGGAGGTTCACATACATTCCCGCATTTCGACCCCGACTTATGTCTTCCCATTTGAACCTTCTCAAGATTTCCTCCAGTTGGTGCATTTACGATCCACATTGGCTTCTTTCTCAAATATTTGGCCTCACAACCATATCTACATAAAAGTAACATAAATACACACATATTAGCGTCAAAACCCGACAAAAGTAATGTTCATCATCAGGAAAGAACACTTTGCATTCTTATCGCACAAGCACTTATCAAACTCCCCCACATTTAAGCTTTTGCTTGTCCTCAAGAAAAAATTAAAACATTATGTGCATAAATGATGGGCATATTGCAAGTGCTTGGCCTTAGGTTCACCAAAGCATACAAAGAGAGCATTCTACAAGTAAGGGAAATTTCAACTCTAAATAAGAAAAATCAATGCTCTAGCTAAAAACTTGAATCAAAAAGGACAACAAACCTAAAATTGTGTAAGTGTGTGAACTCACTCAAAACAACCCAAAGTATACTCCTCAAAGTTCTAAGTGCAAGGGACTTATTTATCTACAAAAAATAACAAATTTTAAAGATGGCAGTAGCTTCACACATCCTCTAAGGTAGCCCTTTCCAAAGCGGCCGCTAAAGTGGCTTTCACACTTTCAAGGTGGTAGCTCTTTCTACCGGAGTAGTAGCTTTCACTCATCCTATGAGATCACTCTTTCTCTCATTAGGGCATAACTAGTATCCGACTTATGAGAATAGCTTCATACTTCATAGGTGGTAGCTCTTTCCATCCAACAACCACAAATAAACAATAAAACTATTTGTTCTTTCTTTTTATTTTTTCCATATTTTTTTGGAATTAACACAAGAAACAACTATAACTAGTCCCTTATACATCAAACATAAGTTTCCAAATGAGTTCAAAAAGTGCGAACATTCAATGTTAAAATAAACTAGAGCATGAGAACATTCAATGCTAAAAATTCTCCTAAACTCACGAATACAATCAATGCAACTAAGGTGAACTGCCATTGCCTATGTGAGCATGCATATCAATCAAAACTAGTATAAAAGAGATGCTTGCACCATGGAACTCCACCCCCAACACTTAAGTTGTACATTGTCCCCAATGTACACATGCAAGCTCATTCATAATGTAAATCAATTAAATTTAGATGTGGGAGAAGCAATCAAAACAATACTCCCCTGACTCCTAGTGTTGCATTTGATGGAGCTAAGTCCTTGGGAGTGTTGTTCCAATGGGTTGTGAAGCTCACATGGCCAAGTGCCGAAACATCTTGGCCGTGCCTATGACAAAGTCTCAATTCCCAAGATGACAAGCCCATCTGCACAGATACACGAGGGGGTTCAGTGAAGCTCAATAAAAAAAAAATTAACTCGAGTATATAAAAGATAAGACAATGAATACAACTCGAGATACAAAATAAACTCAGAAAGGAAGTCCTTTCTAAGTAAACAAGTTCAAAATAAAATGTGGAAGTAAAAGATAAGAAAGTCCTTTCAAAGTCTCAATCCTCCTTTTGCAAATCTCTCAATATACTCGTGGCCAAAAACCTAGTCTGTCCAAACCGAAGTCTCGACAGACACTCAAAACGAGCTTAATGCTCGGGATAGTGAATCTCATGCTCTCGGACTCAGGAGATGACTCTCGCGGTCACTTATCAGCTTGCTTCTTTGACCTGGGTGCCATAGTCTGTAAAAATTGAAAGAGAATCGATCAAACAAGTTAATTAAACATAGCTGCAAAAATCCACTTGATCGTGCTGAATTTCCGCACACCCGTGTGGATCAACAGGCCGTGAACAAACGCACGGAAATATTTCAAACTCCACAAATGCATCATTACAATGCTTTTACTTCGTTCTAAATATAAATAATCATTCTAATTGAAGAAATGAAGCATTATTGACTAGTTTCATCGATGAAAATCATGAATTTGCGAAGGAAATCAAAGATAGGGCTTACCGTCGAGTTGAGATGAGAAAGCTTTGAAAACAGACGGAAAACCAAGCAAAATCCTTCCAAATTAGCGATACGAGGTCGGGAAACAATGTAGCAGTGCTCTCAGACAATTGGAGGATATGAGGGTGAAGAGAAATGATAATCCTTTTAAAAGGACTCGTGCCTCTTGGAGTTCTGTACATCCGCACGGGCGTCCGGAAATTACCCACGCCCGTGCGTATCCACAAGAAAGCTTTACATGGGCAGATGCACGCCCCTCTGTACTCTTGAGAAAACACTCACTATCTCTGAACTCAAAAACAAGGTTGTATGGAAAATACCCACGCACGTGCACCCGACCCACAGGGACTGTCGCACACCACTGTGGCTTCTCTGTCCATCCGAGAAGAATCGCTAAGTGTTTCACACGCCCGGATAGAAATTCCGCACTTGCGTGGGTATTCACAAGCTTAACTCACAGGGGCAAGCGCACATCCCCTGTGTCTTCTCGGGATAGAGAGAGCTCCTCTGAAGAGATTCGCTCGGGCGTGGAGAAATTACCCACGCCGGTGAGATTTTCACAAGGTCGCCCACAGGGGCGAGTCCATGCCCCTGTGTGATCTCGGGATAAACCGCCAATCTCTGCAGGAATTCACATGCCCGTGCAGAAATAACCACGAGCGTGCGAGAATCACATGGTCATTCACAGGGGTGAGTCCATGCCCCTGTACCTTCTGTAGATGACCTCGCAATGCAAATACACGGGCGTGTGGAAATTTAACACGCCCGTGCGTTTTCTCTGGATGCCTTAGAAAATTCTGCAGCCTCTGCAGAAAATTTCTGAACATGTTTACACACTCAGAGCCTGCCCCAATATGCAATTTATACTGGTAAAAAACATGAGAAATAGCTCAAACACCCAAAACTTTGCCAAATTCACATGAAAACACACGATGAACTTGATAACCCACAATAAAATCACAGAAGAAATATATAAAAATCAAGACACCAACACTCAACACTTTATTCATGCACACACTAAACTACTAAACTACTAAAAAGCAAGAAACACTTGGGTTGCCTCCTAAGAAGCGCTTGTTTGACGTCACTTAGCTTAACCTACCTTGTCTTACTTCACAGGGGCTCATAGATGAAGGTTGCCCTCTTACCCATGGATTGGATACATGATGAGCAAAGTCTCTTGAAGGTAGAGGGGGAATTATCAGGCTTAGGACCACCTAGCAATGGTCCATCGAACTTCTTCGTTTTACACACGTCTCCAACAGCCTTGGAGCATTTCCGGTGCCGTCTCCTAGCTCTCTTCATCTTCCGGAGCCCCTTCTATAAGACCCCAGGGGCAGATTGTACTCCGTCCGTCGAACCAAGCATCATTACTTCTTCATTACCCTCCTCTTGGTCGAACAGGCCCTCGTATGGATCCGAATTGAACATTTCCTACATGTACTCATCAACAATCTCATCAGTAGCATCTAGAAAATATAAAGTATCATCAAAATCAAGAAAATGGCGCATGGCTTCAACAAGGTGGTATGTGACCTTGTCATCTCCAACTCTCAAAGTTAGGTCTCCACCGTCCATGTCAAACAATTCCTTGGAAGTCCGCAAAAACAGCCTCCCAAGTATCAAGGGTACATCCGCATCCTCATCGACGTCTAGCACTACGAAGTCAACCGGAAAAATGTACTTGTCCACATCAGCAAGCACGTCTTTGATGATGCCCCTCGGATATCTCACTGTTTGATCCGCCAATTACAAAGTCATCCGAGTAGGCCTAGGCTTGCCCACGCCTAGCTTTTGAAAGAAAGTGTATGGCATGACGTTGATACTTGCCCTTCAGTCAGCCAATACCATTTCTTCACCCAAATTACCAATGTTACATAGAATGATGAAGCTTCCCTTGTGTTTCTTCTTGTTTGGCATGTTCTTTTGCAAAACCGCCGAGCAAGATGCATCTAAAATCACTGAAGCACTCTCCTCTAACTTCCTCATGTTGGTCAACAAGTCTTTCAAGAATTTTGCATAGTTAGGTATTTGAGCCAATGTCTGACAAGGTCCCCTTGCGTATATCCCGCAAGTGCACTGGTTTGTCGAAGTAATAATCCTGGATGAGCGGGTATCGAATCCCCAGGGAGTAGGGAATAAAAATACTTAATCTGCTTCTTAGCTATGTGAAAAATTAGTAGTGATAAGTGTGACAATGATTCAATTCTCAAAAATAAAAACAACAAGTAAGAGAGCACGAGTAAAGGAGGAGGTAAGGCAATCGATAAAGATGGGGTACTCGGATAATGCTCCGCCTAGGACAATTGTTTCAAGTGCAAGAACCCTCTATTATGCTTCCTAATCAATGCAATGGTGAGTCATGGAAATCCTTAAATACATAGTCCCAAATCTAAGGTCAACTATGCCTAACTCTATACATGTCCCGGAGGAGAGATTAGATAACCTCTCAACCTCGCACTCGAATAGAGTTGCAACGAGCTCTACGTATTCCAATTGGTAAATCTCTTCCTAATTATAGACCTAACCCTTTGGTCCAGGTGGAAGGTCCCTAACCACAATTAAGCCCTAGATACTAAGATCACCTCAACGCTTCACTCCATTGCACGCGCAACTAAGCCCCAGCGGAGGGTCATCCCTTAGACCATTCACTCTATTATGGCCGCAAAGAACTCGAGGAACGGACGTAGAATCTATCACGTCGGAGGGGAAAGGGGACGCTCATGTACCTCTCGACTCACCCTCTCAATCCTCTCCAACCTAGCTTTGTCTAACGCTCATGGTGTGCCACTCACTCACAAGGTTACCAACAAGAACTCTTAACCCTAGTGTCACTCTAGGAGAAATGTTCATACAATCAAGCATTCAAGGTTGGAACTCACAACAAACATCAATTAATTGAAAGCATAATAAAGAGATTCAATAAAACAAATACATCCTAGGGTTCACAAATACCCAACTACCCACTAGGGGTTTAGCTCTCCATGGAGCTAAGTACAATCAAAGAAATAGAATGTAAAAGCAATGAATCCATAGAGAAACCCCCTCGATAGTCGTGTCGATGGTCTTGTGGAAAGTCCTCTACTCGTCTTCCAAGGATTCCCTTATCCAGTATAGGATACGCCTCGACGGAAGCTCCCCTACCAACCTTCTTCCTAAGGAATGATGATGTCGGAGCCGTAGAACCTCTCCAAAACCTTAGCCAATACCTCTCAAAACCCTAGCCAAAACCCTCTCTCAAGTTGGGGAAAAGATGGAAAAAGAATGCTGAAATCAGGACTGAATCGACTTTAAATAGGGCTGGAATCAGGCGACCACACGGGCCTGTGGATTTTACACACGCCCGTGTGGAATTTCCACACGGGCGTGTATAATTTCCACACGCCCGTGTGGATTCTCTGAAATTCTGTTTTCTCTGCCGGATGTGAACAGTAACTGCTACAGTATTTAGGGCGGTACTTGCTGCAGTACTCTGCCAAAAAAATACTCTCGAATCCACTTTTCATCGAGGTAACATAAACGGGCACACGTTTGTGCCACGGATCGCTTTGCTTCTTCAATGACGGATAAGTTGATGGAGATCTTGTTCTATGTGCATAAGTCAGAATGCTTGAGTGTGACTACCCTTATGCCCCTCCAAATCATTGTGCTAACTCAAATACGGGGAGGTTGGCACACACTCTAGCATCTCGCACCCGACTCATATCTTCGCGTTTGAACTTTACCAAGATTTCCTCCAAAATCGGTGCATTGTGATCCACATTGGTTTCTTTCCTTCATAATTGGTTTCACAACCCAACCTACATAAAAGTAACATAAAAACACACATATTAGTGTAAAAACCAGAGAAAAGTAATGCTCAAAATGAGGAAATAACGCTTCGCATTCATATCGCACAAGCACTTATCAATGCCTCAACAAAAGGAATATTGATGTGGAGTACTTTGAACAAGCTGAGGAACTTCTTGTACTGTTCCTCCCCTTGGTCATTCTTTAATTTAGAGGGATAACGGATTCTTGGCTTCAAAGTGGGGGTACCACCTCCTTCTCTTTGCTTGCTCCCTTCTCAACCTCTATAACCTCGGGTGTATCTTCATTTGGCTTCTCGCTCGGAAGCTTACCCCCAACCTCACGACCACTTCTCAAAGTGATCACCTTAACATGCTCTCTTGGGTTGGTCTCGGTGTTACTCGGCAAGCTTCCATGTGGCCTTTCAGATAAGGACTTTGCAATCTGCCCTACTTGATTTTCAAGATTATGCAAAGAGGCGGTGTGGTTGCAAAGTGTAGCCTCAACTGATTGGAACCTTGTATCAGATAATTATATAAACCTAGTTAAGTCCTTCTCCAAATCGTTCATCCGGGTCTCCAAACCTGAAACTCGGTTCTCCATGTTTGGGGCTTGCTATTATTGTTGGAAACTCGGTGGCTCTATGGACTTTTGTGGACCTTGGTTGGCCCACGAGAAATTGGGATGACTCTTCGAACCCACATTGTAGGAATTGCTATATGGGTTTCCTTAATTCCTCATACCATTACACACAAAATCGACGTTCTCAACCAAAGATGCATCACCAATAGATATCGAGCAATCGGAGGGAGCATGTCCTCCATGACAACTGGTGCAAGTAATCACGGCCGCCACTCTATTACAAGTTAGAAGATCTAACTTCTTACTCAATGATTCCACTTGAGCCGCCAACGAAGTCACTGCATCTATCTTATGGAGACCGGCCACCTTTTTCTTCTCCCTAGCATTCCATTGGTAGTTGTTTAACCCCATTTCTTCAATTAATTGACGGGCCTCATCGGGGATCTTGCTACCTAAGGTACCTCCTACTGCCACATAAAAGAGTTGCCTTGTACTCAAATTTAAACCGTTGTAAAAAGTCCGAACAATCATCCACTACGGGAATCTGTGTTGCGGGTACTTTCTCAGGAGCTCCTTGAACCTTTACCACGTCTCAAATAGAGACTCCAATTCCAACTGTACAAAGGATGAGATATCATTCCTAAGCTTTGTGGATTTTTCGGGAGGGAAATATCGGCCAAGAAAAGCTTCTACCATCTCCTCCCATGTGGTAATTGATGCTCAAGGTAATGAATGTAGCCACTGCTTCGCTCTCCCTTTCAACGAAAATGGGAAGGCTCTCAACTTGATGGCATCATACGTTACCCCATTTATCTTCAGCATATCACACACCTCGAGAAAGTTCTCTATATGACTGTTTAGATCCTCATTAGCCAAACCATTGAACTGTATGGATTTCTGCAACATATGGATGAATGCCGCCTTCAGCTCGAAGTTCTGAGCTGTAATCGGGAAGCGCACAATGCTCGATTGTGTCCGTAATACTGAATGTCTGGCATAATCGGATAATGTCTGTTGCTGCTCATTCTGTTCTGTAATGCTTTTAGATTCTTCTACTTCCAAATCAGCTAAATTAGACTGTTCTTGCATAGGTTCTTTCTCTTATATTCTAAGTGTACGTTCAAGCTCGGGATCTCCTTTAATCAATATCGAAGGGTTCCCTCGGGTCATAACCTAGAGCTGCACCAAAAGAAAGAAAACAAAATCAGAACGATGATAGAAAAAAGATATGAAATAGAATGAATGAATAGCTAAGAAAACAAAGTGCAAAGTATCTTTAAAAGCCTACTCCCCGGCAACGGCGCAAAAAACTTGACACGTCCGTATACGCGTGTAAACGGCAAGTGCACTGGTGTCAAAGTAATAAGCCCAGATGAGTGGGTATTGTATCCACAGAGAGTAGGGAATAAGGACACTTAAGTTGTTTCTTAACTACTATAGAAGATGAATAGTGATATGTGTGACTAAATATGAAATAACGAAAATAAAAGCAACAAAATAAAGAACACAAGTAAAGGAGAAGGTAAGGCAATCAATAAAGATGGGGTACCTAGATATTGATCAATCTAGGACAATCATTTCAAGTACAAGAACCCTCTATTATACTTCCTAATTGATGTAACTATGAGTCGTGGAAATCCTTAATTATAAGATACCAAATCTAAGGTCAACCATGCATAACTTTATACATGTCCCGGAGAAGAGATTAAATAACCTCTCAACATCACACTCGCATAGAATTACAATGAGCTCTAGGAACTCCAAGTGATAAACCCTATTCATGTGTATAGATCTACCCCTTTGGTCCGGGTGGAAGATCCCTAACCACAATTAAGCCCTAGGGGTTAAAATCACTTCAACGCTTCACTCCATTGCACTCGTAACTAAGCCCCAGTGGAAGGTCTTCCCTTAGCCCGTTCACTCTACTATGGCTGTAAAGAACTCTTAGAATGTAGAGGTAGGATAGATCATACCGGAGGGGAAAGAGGATGCTCCGCTACCTCTCGACTCACCCTCTCAACCCTCTCCAATCTAGCTTTGTCTAACTCTCATGGTGTGTCACTCACTCACAAGAGTTACCAACAAGAACTCTCAACCCTAGTATCACTCTAGGGGAGTATTCATATAATCAAGTCTCGAAGATTGGAACTCACAAAAACATTAATTAACTGAAAGCATAATAAAGGAATTTGACAAGGTCCCCTTGCATATATCCCACAAGTGCACGGGTTTGTCGAAGTAATAATCTCGGGTGAGCGGGGTCGAATCCACAGGGAGTAGGGAGTAAAGACACTTAATTCGATTCTTAGCTATGTGGAGTATCAACAATGATAAGTGTGATAATGATTCAATTCTCAACAATTAAAAGCAACAAGTAAGAGAGCAAAAGTAAGGAGGAGGTAAGGCAATCAATAAAGATGGGGTACTCGGATGATGCTTCACCTAGGATAATCGCTTCAAGTTCAAGAACTCTCTATTATGCTTCCTAATCAATGCAATGGTGAGTCGTGGAAATCCTTACATACATAGTCCCAAATCTAAGGTCAACTATGCCTAACTCTATTCATGTCCCAGAGGAGAGATTAAATTACCTCTCAACCTCGCACTTGAATAAAGTTGCAATGAGCTCTAGGGATTCCAAGTGATAAATCACTTCCTAATTATAGACCTAACCCTTTGGTACAGGCGGAAGGTCCCTAGCCATAATTAAGCCCTAGAAACTAAGATCCCCTCAACGCTTCACTCCATTACACGCGCAACTAGGCCCCAGCGGAGGTTCATCCCTTAGACCATTAACTCTATTATGGCCGCAAAGAACTCAAGGAACGGAGTTAGAATCTATCACATCGAAGGGGAAAGAGGACGCTCCTGTACCTCTCGACTCACCCTCTCAACGCTCTCCAACCTAGCTTTGTCTAACGCTCGTGGTGTGTCACTCACTCACAAGGTTACCAACAAAAACTCTCAACCCTAGTGTCACTCTAGGGGAAATGTTCATACAATCAAGCATTCAAGGTTGGAACTCACAATAAACATCAATTTATTGAAAGCATAATAAAGAAGTTCAATGAAACGAATACATCCTATGGTTCACAATCACCCAAGTACCCACTAGGGGTTTAGCTCTCCATGGAGCTAAGTACAATCAAAGAAATCGAATGTAAAAGCAATGAATCCATAAAGAAACCCTCTTGATGGTCATGTCGATGGTCTTGTGGAGAGTCCTCTACTCATCGGAAGGGATCCTTTGTGCGGCCTAGGATACACCTCGCCGGATCGATGCCGACGAAAGCTCTCCCAATAACCTTCTTCCAAATGACGCGCGATGTCGGAGCCATAGAACCTCTCTAAAACTCAAGCCAATACCCCTCAAAACCCTAGCCGAAGCCCTCTCTCAAGTTGGGGAAAAGATAGAGAAAAGAATACCAAAATCGAGCCTGAATCGGCTTTAAATAGGGCTGGAATTGGACAACTCCACGGGCGTGGATGCTACACGCACCCGTGCGGAATTTTGACACGGGCGTGGATAATTTCCACACGCCCGTGTGGATTCTCTATTTCTCTGATTTCTCGGCCGGGTGTGAACAGTGCTGCTACAGTACTTGCTACAATGCTCTGCTACATTCTTCGACCTGAATAACATCCCAATTCCATACTTTCATCGGAGTAACGCAAACGGGCATATGTTCACGTCGTGAATCACTTGCTTCTTCAATGATATATATGTTGGTGGAGATCTTATTCTTATATGCATAAGACGGAATGCTCGAGTGTGACTGCCTATGTGCCCCTCCAAATGGATGTGGTCACTTGACTGTGAGGAGGTTGGCACACACTCTAGCATCTCACACCTGTCCTATGTCTTCGCGTTTGAAACTTAGCAAGATCTCCTCCAAAATAGGTTCATTATGATCCACATTGGCCTATTTCCTTCATACTCAGCCTCACAACCATACCTGCATAAAAGTAACATAAAAACACACATATTAATGTAGAAACCTGAGAAAAGTAATGCTTAACATAAGGAATGAACACTTCGCATTCATATCGCACAAGCACTTATCAGAATTCAATGAAACAAAAACATCCTAGGGTTCACAAATGCCCAAGTACCCAATATGGTTTTAGCTCTCCATGGAGCTAGATACAATTAATGAAATCAAATGTAAAAACAAAGCATCCATAGGAAACCCCCTCGTTAGTCATAGCGATGGTCTTGTAGAGAGTCCTCTACTCGTCGCAAAGGTCCCTTTATCCGGCCTAGGATATACCTCACCGGATCGGTACCGACGAAAGCTCTCCCACTAACCTTCTTCCAAATGGCACGCGATGTTAGAGCCGTAGAACCTCTCCAAAGCCCTAGCCAACACCTATCGAACCCTAGCCGCCACACTCTCTCAAGTTGCGAAAAAGATGGAGAAAAGAATGCTGAAATCGGGGCTGAAATCGGCTTTTAAAGGGCTGGATTCTCTATTTTCCTATTTTCTACGATGGCTATAAACAGTGCTACTACAGTGTTTTTCTACATTTTTGCTATAGTACCTACTACAGTACTTGTCAAAAATACTCCCGAATCCTTGCTTTCATCGAGGTAATGAAACCGGGCACACGTTTACGACGTGGATCACTTTGCTTCTTCAATAATGGACATGTTGGTGGAGATCTTGTTCTATATACACAAGTCAGAATGCTTGAATCTGACTGCCCATGTGCCCCTCCAAATAGTTGTGCTAACTCGAATACGAGGAGGTTGGCACATATTCCCACATCTCGAACTAACCTATGTCTTCACGTTTGAACATTAGCAAGATTTCGTCCAAATTGGTGCATTATGACCCACATTGGCTTCTGATCGCTTCCCCGCAAGTGTACGGGATCGCCAAGTAATACCTCGTGCAAAGACACGAGGATCGTATTCCACGGGGCTAAGGATCTCCTATTACTCCTTCTCGAGCTATTATCTAGCCTAAGATCTTAAGTGATGGATTTACTCTACTAAATACAAATAAAACTAAACACAAGATTTGCTAGCAAATTAGAGAGAACAAGCAATAAGCAAGCAAGAGAATCAATGAAGTGCAAAGGCCTATGGATGTGGATCCCCTTGAAGGGTTATCATGCAACATGGATGATGATTTAAAGATGCAAGGGTAAATTGGACCATGAGATTCCAAGATTAGAACAACCCCAATTTCTCGGCGATTGAACCCTAATCCCATACGAACATAGATAGGAATTTCTTCCAAATCTACATTCCTACGATTGCATTAAGTACAAGGAAATCTCGCTTAGGAATAAAACCTACTCTTCTTCGGATTAAACCTACATGGAGGGCTACCAAACACCCGATTTCTCGCGTGATGATACAAGTATCCCCTTCTAATCCATTCATGACCTAATACATGCGAGCAAGTCACATCTACATGCATCATTCATAAAAAGAGCTACGGATTTCTCCTTGGTGTAACACTTAGCATGAAAAACAATGGATTAGATCTCAAAAATACCCAAGCATAGAATTAACAAGTAATCATCCAAAATACATGATAAAACCCCCCAAGGTTCACCAACACCCGTGGCCTTTGGGGGTCTAGTGTGTCATCATCTCATAACAAAGCATACAATCAAGCAAAACATGAAACAAAGACATAGTATGACACTCCCTAGATGAAATGGTGAAGGATGAGGCGAGAATATGCCGAATGACGCTTCCCCGCCAAAGGAATGCCGAATGACGCTCCTCTAGCCGCGGTTCTCCTTCCTTCAAGTCGTGATCGATCTCCCCTTTGAATGATGTTGCCTTCTTGCCTTGAGAGCCTTGGACCTTGGGCTTGAATGATCTTCTAGCTTTCTGCCCTTCTTCTCCTCCCCAAGGTCGCCCAAAAATCTCCCAAATGATCTCCCAAAAGTCGGCCAACAAAAAGTCCTTTAATCAGCCCCTAAAAGTGAGTATATATACCCCCGAGGCATACGGGTCAGATAGGGGTCGTATGGGGGGTCGATAGCACTCAGAAACCCTAGATTCGCTGCTCCATACGGGTGCATACGGCTCCATACGGCCCCCGTGATACTGGGTAGTATGGAAATCGGACGTAACACCAAATCAATCCAGTCACATAGCAGATACGGCCCCCATACTCGGGTAGTATGGGGGTAGTATGAAATTCTGCTTTCTTCTCTTTTGCCAAAATGATATCTTCTTGTTCTCCATGGCTTCCATATGCCCCTACAAAAGCAAATAATAGACGATTAAGCGCTAAACGGGCATCAAACCTCACAAAAATACATGCAAAGTGCATACGATATATATATGAAAAACACCCTACATTTAGACACTTATCAAACATCCCCATCACTTAAGCGTTGCTTTGTCCCCAAGCAAACAACTCATGAAAAACAAAGAGACTCGAGAAGTGGCTAAATGCAATACCTCCGCTCAAGCAAATATAAGATTCCAAAAAGCAAAGGATAATGAAACATAGATGTTGAGTTATAGTCATTACATAATAAAAAAATATCCCTGTCTCACCCCTAATATGTATGTGCGGTAAGTGAATCCTTTATCTCATTTGCCCTCGATCCGGGTCTAGCTCAAGGACTTCAATCAGCACAGCTCTAGATGCTAATCACTCCACATACAAAGAATACTAAGTCTTAAACTACTAAGTGCTACTTCAATGGCCAAGTAAGATCCTTCTAATTCTATAGCTTGAAACTAAATCCTTTTTTCTTTTCAAAACCTTTGGTAGGTACTCAAAAAGATCACTAGGGTTTTTTTATTTTTCAACTCAATATTCAACATTTTTTTCGAGTCCCGACTAACGAGACTCGCATCAAAAATCATTTTTAAAAATCTTTCTAGAGGATGCACATGCCGGTTAGGCACAAGAGCCACCCAACTACTCGATTACAGTCTACATAGACGCATTCATGCTTCATTAGCAGAGGAATACCCGACATAGACTCATTTTTCTTTTCACTTTCACTCTCACCCCTAGATCACATCTTCGTAGTACACTACATGCCACAAAAACTCGGATTAGCTCAACAAGACTTAGAAGTTCTTAAGAAAAACATTGAAGGATAGAACTTAGTGTTCTAAGGCCAAGTACTCAAAGTAGTGTGTTAAGCATACAAGAGAGTTAGAGTAGTCACATTGGCTATTCCTGTGGCATCGACAAAAAAATTCAAAGTGCACAAGACAATACTATGGGGTGAAACAGATTCAATAAAGCATAAAAAAACAAGTAACTCACATCCATCATTAGTCCAAGCTAAAAAGAATCTTACAAGAATGAATAAAGCCATCATTGGTAACACTAGCATGTAAACAATGTTCCTAAAACATGAAATGCACCCATCCCCACACTTAGTGTTGCACATTGCCCTCAATGTACACTAATCATAAAAAAAAAACATGTAAGAAGGGCCAATGCAAATAATAATAGAGGAGGGTGAAAAACAAAACTTCCCCGGTTTATCTTGTGTTCGTCGTGAGGTGGGACTAGACAAAAGGTGTGGTGAGCAATACACGTCTTGTCCGACCTCCATTTAAAAACTAGGAAAGCTCACCAAATTCCCTCAATGCCCTCATGAGGCAAAAAGGGGACATCATCATTCCACAAAAGATTTTAAAAAAATATAAGCACAAGGGAGAAAACTAGGGAGTAGTCAACAAAAACACAAAGATGAAAAATAACATAGAGTTCGACAACACAAGTCGTAGGGTAGAACCATGCAACTCAACAAAAATACAACAAAAATACATAAACAAAGCAAACTAAAAGTAAATGCTAGGTGTCCATGCTCATCCTTGTCCTTAGAATTAAGTCTCTCATAACAAAAATGACATCTTGTTCCATGTGGTCACCCCCTGTGGTGTAAATATCACTCCATGGTTTCTTGTTAATTTCTTCATCCCCAAAATTCCTACAAACCATGAAAAACTCAATCAAGCATAGAGGAATCCAATATGATTCAAAAATGTAGTGTAAGAGATGAAGAAACAATGAAAAATTATGATGGATAGTGTCCATACGGGTCCGATGAGGGGCCGATGGGTACTGCTCATTTCGACGTAACCTCCCCAAAAAAACATGAAAAATCGAAAAAAATTTTTACATAATTTCAAGGGAGACTTCATCCATAACAATCACACCATCCAAAACAAGCAAAATGCTAAAGAAATTCCACATAAAAGCTCCAAGAATGCCCAAGAAATGAAAAGAGATAAAAACTAGGGCATTGAAAAAAAGCATACCGACGTAAATCTTGAGAAAAACAAGCTTTAAACTCGAGGAAAACTACTAGATCGACGTCTCAAATGGATGAGGAGAAGATTTAGGAAGAAAAATGAGGAGATTTGGCCAAGAAATGAGTGAGAAAGAAGAGAAAAAATCGGTGGAAAAAGAGAGAAAAGAAGAGAATGGAAGAAAGGAGAAGAGAGAGAGAGAGATGAGGGTTAAATGGGCAAGAACCGAGCATACGGGCCCCCCATACGGCCCGTATGGGGGCCGTGATGGCCTGAGAAGGCTTCTCGGCATTCTCGGATGGCATCCCTGCACGGCCCAAGATGGGGGTCAGATGGGGGCTGTCTCGAGATGGCACAGAGCCTCGGAATTGCTCTGTGTTCATCTCAGACGACCTCCATACGGTCTAGTAAGGTCGTATACCCATTAGAATCAATTAAAACTTCGAAACTCTGCCCCCAAATGATGAAAAAATGATATAGCAAGCTCAAAGACTCCTCCAAAAATGAGTGAATTGAATAAAATGACGATCTAGTGCATGAATTAACACCTAAATATGAGTTTCTCAAGAAGTTGCACAAACATACCACAATTTAAATGATGAGAACAATGTGCCAAGTGTGTGAGCATGAACTTATTCAAAAGTAAAACAAGACTAAGAAATACGAAAATTGAAATGAACTAAGAACTAAAAATACGGAAAATGCAAACAAATGCCCCCGAATGCTTGGGTTGCCTCCCAAGAAGCGCTTGTTTAACGTCACGAGCCTGACGTACCTTGTTCCTTACCTCATGGGGGTTCAAACAATTTGAAGCCACCCCCGGTTTCCCTTTGTAGTGTTGCTTTCTTCCCGGTAGATTGAATGACAACATTGAAAAATACCTCGAATTGTTCATGAGTGGAGAGGGGTGAAAAAAATTTACCTTTCCTCCATGAGATGTGGGAGGATGAAGCTTGTTACCTTTCTTTTTTTCTCCCATGGATCTCCCTCCACATTTCTCTTCATAAATGATTCTTTTTTTCTTTTTCTTTAGCATTAGTACAGGATACCCTCTTTTGGTGGCTTCAAATTGTGAATTGGAGGATGACGATGAGGTTCTTCTTCTTCTTCGCTCTCCAACTCCCCCAAATATTCATCCAAAGGATTTAAAGAGAGCACCTCCTCGCACACAATCGAAATCAACCCTATCGCTTTCATCAACGAAATAAAGTGTGTCATCATGATCTAAAGAATGTTTCATGGCAGCCGGCAAAAGTGTACACCACTTCCTCTTCTCCCGACTCTTAACGCCAACTTCCCTCCTTTCAAGTCAATTAAGGCACCCGAGGTGCCGAGGAATGGTCGGCCAAGAATTAGTGGTATCTCCACATCTTCATCTATGTCCATGATGACAAAGTCCACCGGAAAAAAACAAATTTATCCACTCGCACAATCACATCTTCGACAATCCCACGAGGTTTTTTTGTTGATCGATCTGCCAACTGTAAAGTCATCCTCGTGGGCCTTAATTCATCCAAGCCAAGTTTCAAATACATGGTGTAGGGCATGACGCTTTATGCTAGCCCCCGAGTCCGCTAGAGCATTTCTCTTGACTCCACCTTCAAGCATGCATGGAATAATGAAACTACCCGGATCTTTCAACTTTTGTGGGAGCTTCTTTTCTAGAATAGCCGAGCAATTCCCTCGTAGTGCAATCGTGCCCTCTTCTTCCAACTTTCTCTTATTTGTGAGGAGCTCCTTTTAGAAAACTTGGCATATTTTCGCATTTGAGTCAACGCTCAACTATCGGGATGTTCAAATGAAGTTGTTTGAAGATGTTGATGAATTTTTCTCAAGTGAACATCCTCCTTGTCATGCTTCAATCTTGTTGGATAGGGGATCGGAGGCTTGTACTCGGATGATTTTGGTGGTCCTTGTTGTTGGAACTTGTCATTTATGCCCGGATTTTTTTGTCTTCACTGCTTTTCTTCAACTAGCTTGGGGTCTTCCCCGGAGGCTACCCCCACTTTTTCCCTGACACTCGGGTCAACTTCGACCCTTGTCTCCACTCTGCCTCCCCGCTTCTAAGAGCAATGGCCTTTTAAGTGCTCCCTTGGATTTTCTTCCGTGTTACTCGGAAGACACCCTAGGGACGCCTCGAATTTGCCTTCGTGAGTTCCCCCTACTCGATGCTCAAGTGACTTCACCTAAGCTTGGAGGTTTCTCAAAATAGAACCTATCTCACTAAACTGCTCAGGGCGTGTCGAGTGAGTTGAGCATTCACCTTGCCAAATTGTGCATCCATGCTACTAGTTAGATTATTGAACCCGCTCATTGGTACTCGAGCATGAACTTGGCAAGGATCTCTTCAAAGGGAAAAACTTCTTCTCAATGGCCGGTTGTTGAAATTGAGATCCTTGAGGTGGTGCACCTCTTTGTTGTTGTTGGCCTTGGTTCCATGAAAAAAATTTGGGTGGTTCTTCCAACCCGGATTGTAAGTTGAACTATATGGGTTCCCTTGATTGCGCTTGCCCCCCAATGTAGTCCACATTCTCAACAGATGCAATGCAGATGAGCTAGCAATCGGACATTGGGCTGCACCGCGCCCACCACCGCAAGTACTACAACTTAGCACCGATTCGGCCTTGAACCATCGCCCATAAGAAGATCAATCTTTCGAGTCAACACGCCAACCTTTGCGGCTAAGGCATTATCACTACTTACTTCATAAAGCCCAGCTAGCTTTTTGTGAAGGTCCCCTTGAGGCCCAATGTGATTCATTGCTTGCCATTGACTCAAGTAATTGCTCGGCCCTCATCGGGGTACTTGTTGCTAAGGGAACCGCCCTACCGTGGCATCAATGAGTTGGCGAGTAGCATAATTTAGCCCATTGTAAATGATTTGTACTCGCATCCATGAAGCAAAACCATGGTGGGGGCACCTTCTAAGGAGATCCTTGAATCTCTCATAAGCTTCAAACAATGTTTCGGACTCCCCTTGTTTAAAGGCTGAAATTTCTTGCCTCAACTTCGCCGCTTTGCTTGGCGGAAAATATCTTCCAAGGAACTTCTCCACCATGTCCTTCCATGTTTTAATAGATCCCGGAGACAATGAGGTAAGCCAACGATAAGCTCCATCTCTCAAACTGAATGGAAATAGTCTCAAACGGATAGCATCGTCCCGACACCCCATTGATCTTGAATGTAGAGCAAATTTGAGGAACTCGGGAAAGGTGGTCATGCACATCCTCATGGGCAAGACCATTGAATTGGACTGAATTTTTGGATCATGCCGATTGTACTTGCTTTTAATTTCAAAGTTGTTGGATGCCACCGACGGTGCTTGAACACCGAACTCATCACCCGTGAATTGGGGTCTCTCATATTCGGATAAAGTACGCCGCTCTTCGGCCATGATTGTAGACACTCTATCCTCAATTTCGATGTTCTCAGGTACCCGACCCTTCACCAACTTCTCTCAATCTCCGACGCAAAGTTCTTTCAATTTCACTATCCGTGTAATCAAAGGCGACTGGATTCGACCGTGTCATGCACATGACCTTTGCACAACCAAGAAAAAAATGATAGAGAGTTAAGATCAAGGGAAAAAGAAAAAAACAACAAAATGAGTAAAGAATGAAATGGCTAGAGTAATAATCTAAAAGTTTCCTAGAATTCCTTAATGTCCCCGGCAACGGCGCCAAAAACTTGATCGCTTCCCCGCAAGTGTACGGGATCGCTAGTAATACCTCTGCAAAGACACGAGGATCGTATTCCACGGGCTAAGGATCTCCTATTACTCCTTCTCGAGCTATTATCTCAGCCTAAGATCTTAAGTGATGGATTTACTCTACTAAATACAAATAAAACTAAACACAAGATTTGCTAGCAAATTAGAGAGAACAAGCAATAAGCAAGCAAGAGAATCAATGAAGTGCAAAGGCCTATGGATGTGGATCCCCTTGAGGGGTTATCATGCAACATGGATGATGATTTAAAGATGCAAGGGTAAATTGGACCATGAGATTCCAAGATTAGAACAACCCCAATTTCTCGGCGATTGAACCCTAATCCCATACGTAACATAGATAGGAATTTCTTCCAAATCTACATTCCTACGATTGCATTAAGTACAAGGAAATCTCGCTTAGGAATAAACCTACTCTTCTTCGGATTAAACCTACATGGAGGGCTACCAAACACCCGATTTCTCGGCGTGATGATACAAGTATCCCCTTCTAATCCATTCATGACCTAATACATGCGAGCAAGTCACATCTACATGCATCATTCATAAAAGAGCTACGGATTTCTCCTTGGTGTAACACTTAGCATGAAAACAATGGATTAGATCTCAAAAATACCCAAGCATAGAATTAACAAGTAATCATCCAAAATACATGATAAAACCCTCCAAGGTTCACCAACACCACGTGGCCTTGGGGGTCTAGTGTGTCATCATCTCATAACAAAGCATACAATCAAGCAAAACATGAAACAAAGACATAGTATGACACTCCCTAGATGAAATGGTGAAGGATGAGGCGAGAATATGCCGAATGACGCTCCCCGCCAAAGGAATGCCGAATGACGCTCCTCTAGCCGCTGTTCTCCTTCCTTCAAGTCGTGATCGATCTCCCCTTTGAATGATGTTGCCTTCTTGCCTTGAGAGCCTTTGGACCTTGGGCTTGAATGATCTTCTAGCTTTCTTGCCCTTCTTCTCCTCCCCAAGGTCGCCCAAAATCTCCCCAAATGATCTCCCAAAAGTCGGCCAACAAAAAGTCCTTTAATCAGCCCTAAAAGTGAGTATATATACCCCCCGAGGCATACGGGCCAGATAGGGGTCGATGGGGGTCGATAGCACTCGTAAAACCCCTAGATTCTGCTCCATACGGGTGCATACGGCCTCCATACGGCCCCCGTGATACTGGGTAGTATGGAAATCGGACGTAACACCAAATCAATCCATCAGCATACTAGATACTGCCCCCATACATCGGGTAGTATGGGGGTAGTATGAAATTCTCGCTTTTCTTCTTTTTGCCAAAATGATATCTTCTTGTTCTCCATGGCTTCCATATGCCCCTACAAAGCAAATAATAGACGATTAAGCGTAAACGGGCATCAAACCTCACAAAATACATGCAAAGTGCATACGATATATATATGAAAACACCTACATTTAGACACTTATCAGCTTCTTTCACTCATAATCAGCCTCACAACCCTACCTGCATGAAAGTAATATAAATACGCACATATAAGCATTAAAACCTGAGAAAACTAATGCTCAACACAAGGAAAGAACACTTCGTATTCTTATCACACAAGCACTTATCAGCTATGTGAGCATGTATATCAATCAAAATTAATATAAAAGAGATGTGTGCACTATGAAACTCCTTCCACCCCCACCCCACAATTAAGATGTACATTGTCCCCAACGTACACATGCAAGCTCACACATAATGTATATCAATCAAAAACAAATGTGGGAGAAGCAATCAAAATAATACTCCCATGACGCCTAGTGTTGCATTTGATGAAGCTAAATCCTTGGGAGTAATGTTCCAATGGGTTGTGAAGCTCATATGGCCAAGTGCCAAAACGCCATGGCCGTGTCCATGACAAGTTCTTAATTCCCATGTTGACAAGACCATCTGCATGCATACACGAGGGGGTTCAGTGAAGCTCAATAAAACAAAAACAATAACTCGAGCATATAAAAGATAAAGCAATGAATACAACTTGAGACAACAAAATGAAAATAAACTTAGAAGGAAAGTCCTTTATGAAAATACATGTCCAAAATGGAATGCAAAAAGTAATAAGACGAAAGAAAATAAATCAAGTGTCGGTGCCGCGCTCTGGCTCCTCTGCTGTTGCGGGTGCTAGATCGAAGGGTACTGATGGAGATGGTGATGGTGATGCCGGATGGGCCTCATGAGTCCTCGTCCACAAGACAAATGATAAGGTGATGTCACGCTCTAAAATCTGCTATAACGTGTCGAAACGTGCCATGAACTCTGTATACTATGTGGCTGCTGCAGCCGAGGAATCTCGACAATCTACCGCTCGGACATCGTGACCTCTATTCATATCACCCCCACAGCACTCTCGAGCCTCTCAAAGTGATCATGGGCTCAAGATGGTGAAAACATGCGTACTAGGGATGGGTCCTCTGCCACCAGAGGTGCCTCGGTCTCCATCAGTGTTGGCTGAGGCTCAAGAGTAGGCTAAGAAGCCTCGGCATCATCACCCTCTTCCTCAGCTATTTCTGGAGCTGATAGTACCAAAGCATAAACTCCCGTCTGAACCCTACAGACCATACCCATCAATCTCATCGTCTCTAGGCTAGTGTACTTGACTTCTTGGCCCCGGCAATCACGTCGAAGAGACCCATGCCCAAAACTAGTCTTGTAATGTAGGAGCCAAAGAAGATCACTACCAATCTGGCATACTTTCCCTCATGTCGAATGTACTCTACGATGATGTGCCCTAAATGAATTGGTATGTGCTGCACCATCAAATACAAGTACAAAAGCTCCTGCTGGCTCAGAACACCAGTGCTATCACCACGGCTATTCACTGACCTGCTCAGAATGGTGTGTAAATATTAGTATGCAGGTCAGGAAAGGCACATGGCCTTGGACACCCAAGGCTCATACTGGCCCTAACCACACAACGCTTGGTAAGCCCTCTGCGGAGTCAACGCTCTAGGGTAATCTGTCGGTAACTAGGAATACTCCTTGGTGTCTGTAAATGCCTCCTCATACAAGCCAAGCCGAACAGAAAATTGAGTGATGCTCATGCTATGGTAATGTCCAAATGCTCTGAACTGAACGGTGTTGAGGCTGTCGAATCTCGCATAAGATCTATCGAACTCGAATGACAATAAGACCTCAAGTGTAAGCTCACGAATGGCTGCCTACCTAATAGACAATAACTTCCTCCATCCACCCACCGAAACGAGATCCTTGACCTCATCTACAAACTATCTCCCTGCTATAAATCTCTTAATATGCTCGCGTCTAGGAATCGAGTCTGTCAGAACCACAGTCTCGACAACCACTCAAAATGAGCCTGATGCTCGGGGATAGTGACTCTCATGCTCTCGGCCTCGGAGGATGACTCACGAGGCCGTTTCTTTGCTTACTTCTTTGACCGAGGTGGCATAATCTAAAGAATTTTAAAGAAAATCGATCAAACTAGTAAATTAAGTAATGCTGTAGAAAACCACACGGTCGTGTGGAATTTCCACACACCCGTGTGGATCCACGGGGCGTGAAAAAGGCATGGCTGCGCCTCAAAAATCCAAAAATACACCGTTATATAGCTTCTAACTTTGTTCTAACATGCATAATCATTCTAATTGTAGATACAAAAAATTATTAACTAGTTTTATCGATTAAAATTAAGAATTAGTGAAGAAAACAAAAGATAGGGCTTGCCGACGAGTTGAGATTGAAAACCTTGAATCGGTTGGAAATCCAAGTAAAATTCCTTCCAAATCGGCAATGCGAGTTTAGGAAATGATGTGAGACTGCTCTCAGATGAATGAAGAATGTTAGAATGAAGAGGAACGGTAATTCTTTAAAAGGAACTCGTGCCTCTTGTCGTTCTGTACATCCGCACAAGCGTACAAAAATTACCCACACCCCTATGGGTAATTTTTGTACGCTTGTGAGCTATCTGGATATCACTCAATCTCTCTGAATGCAACCACACAGGCGTGCGGAAAATACCCACGCCCCTATGGGTTCTCTGTCCAAGCGAGAAAAATCGCTAAGTGTTTCGCACGACCGCAAGGAAATTCTGCATGGGCATGGACATTCACAGGCCCAACTCACAGGGGCAAGCGGACGCCCCTGTGCCCGCGGAAATTACCCATGCCCGTGCGTTTTTCACATGTTCACCTACAGGGATGAGTCCATGCCCTTGTGTGCTCTTAGTATAAGTTGCGAAGTCTCTGCAGGAAAATGCATGCCCATGCGGAAATTACCCACGGGCGTGGGAAAGTTAGGAGGTCGCTCACAGGGGCGCGTCCACGCCCTTATGTCTTCTCTGGATGAGCTCACAGTACAAATCCACGGGAACATGTTTACACACTCAGTACAAATCCCGTTCATTTTGTCTCGATGCCTTAAAAACCCTGCAGGCTTTGCAGGAAATTTGTGAACATGTTTACATACTCAGGCCTGCCCTATTATACAAACTATACATGTGAAAAACATGAGAAACTAGCTCAAGCGACCAAAACATCAACAAATCCACATGAAAACACATGATAACATTAAAAACCCGTAATAAAACACAGCAAAAGCATTTAAAAATTAAGACACCAACACTCAACACTTTATTAGTGCAAACAATAAACTACTAACTAAGAAAACAGTAAAAACTTGGGTTGCCTCCCAAGAAGCGTTTGTTTTACGTCACTAAGCTTGACGTACCTTGTCTTACCTCACGGGGGTTCATAAATTAAGGTTGCCCTCTTACCCATAGCTTGAAAGCATGATAAACAAAGTCTCTTGAAATTAGAGGGTGAATTATCAAGCTTGGGACCACCTAGCAAAGGTTCATTCAATTTGTTTGGTCCACGCGTGTCTCCAACAACCTTCAAGCATTTCTGGTGGTGTCTCCTCATCCACTTTATCTTTCAGAGCATCTTCTTCAGGATCCCCGGAGTGGATGGTACTTCTTCTGTTGAACCAAGCACCATAACTTATTCATTTTTCATCTTTTGGTCGAACAAACTCTCGTACTGGTCCGGATTAAACATTTCCTGGATGTATTCAACATTAATTTCATTAGTAGTATCTAGAAAATACAAAGTATCATCAAAATCAAGAGAATGCCGCATGGGTTGAGCAAGGCGGTATGTGAGCTTGTCATCTCCAACTCTCAATGTTAGCTCCCTGCCGTCTATTTCAATCAATGCCTTGGAAGTTTGCAAGAATGGTCTACCAAGTATCATAGGTACATCCGCATCCTCATCGACATCTAGCACCACAAAATCTACAGGAAAAATGTATTTGTCTACCTTGACAAGCACATCTTTGATGATACCCGTCGGATATCTCACCGTTCGATCTGCCAATTACAAAGTCATCCGAGTGGGTCTAGGCTCGCCCAAGCCTAGCTTATGAAAGAAGGTTTATGGCATGACGCTGATACTAGCTCTTGAGTCAGCCAATGCCATTTCCTCACCCAAATTACTAATATTACAAGAAATGATGAAGCTTCTCAGGTGTCTTTCTTCTTGTTCGACATGTTCTTTTGTAACACCGTTGAGCAAGACGCATCTAAGATCACTGAAGCACTCTCCTCCAACTTCCTCTTGTTAGTCAAGAAGTCCTTCAAGAATTTTGAATACTTAGGCATTTGGGTCAATGCCTCAACAAAAGGAATATTAATGTGGAGTTGCTTGAACAAACTCAGGAACTTCTTGTACTGTTCATCCTCTTGGTCATTCTACAATCTAGAGGGTTAAGGGATTTTTAGCTTGAAAAATGGGGGTACCACCTCCTTCTCTTTGCTTTCTCACTCCTCAACCTCTATAAACTCGGGTGTGTGTTCATTGGGCCTCTTACTTAGAAGCCTAGCATCAACCTCATGACCACTTCTCAAAGTGATCCTTTCACATGCTCTCTAGGATTGGTCTTGGTATTACTCGGCAAGCTTCCTTGTGGCCTTTCTGATAGAGACTTCGCAATCTGCCCCACTTGATTTTCAAGATTCTGCAAAGAAGCAATGTGGGTGCAAAGTGTAGCCTCGACTGATTGAAACCTTGTATCTAACGATTGCATAAACCTAGTCAAGGCCTTCTCCAAATCGGTCATTCGGGTCTCTAAACTTGAAACTTAGTTTCCCATGTTTGGGCCTTTTTATTGTTGGAAACCCGGTGGCCCCATGGCCTTTTGTGGACCTTGGTTACTCCACGAAAAATTGGGATTATTCTTCCAACCCGGATTGTAGGTGTTACTATATGGATTCCCTTGCTTCCTCATTGCATTACCCACAAAATCGACATTCTACACCGAAGATGCATCACCAATAGAGATCGGGCAATCGAAGGAAGCATGTCCTCCACCACACCTGGTGCAAATAGTCACAGCCAACACTCTATTCAATGTTAGAAGATCTAACTTCTTACTCAATGATTCCACTTAAGCCGCCAATGAAGTTACTATATCTATCTCATGGAGCCCGGCCACCTTTTTCTTCTCCCTAGCATTCCATTGGTAGCTATTTAACCCTATTTCTTCAATTAGTTAATGGGCCTCACCGGGGGTGTTGCTAACTAAGGTACCTCCTACTGCCACATCCAAGAGTTGCCTTGTACTCAGATTCAACCCGTTGTAAAAGGTCTGAACAATCATCCATTATGGGAATCCGTGTTGCGTGCACTTTCTCAGGAGCTCCTTGAACCTTCCCCATGTCTCAAATAGAGACTCCAATTCCGACTGTATAAAGGACGAGATCTCATTCTAACCTCTACAAATTTTCAGGAAGGAAAATAAAGGGCCAGAAAAGCTTCTACCATCTCCTCCAATGTGGTAATCGATGCTCTAGGTAATGAGTGTAGCCACTTGATAAGTGCTTGTGTGTTAAAAATGCGAAGTGTTCTTTCTTTATAATGAGCATTACTTTTATCAGGTTTAAGCCCTAATACATGTGTATTTGTGTTCTTTTGCGCAGGTAGTGTTGTGAAGCTATATTTTAAGAAAAAGAAGCCAAAAGTAGATCACGAATGCACTATTTGATAAAATCTTGGAAGGAACAAATGGGAAGACACAAGTTGGGCTCAAAGATACGTGAATGTGTGCCAACGTCCATGTATTCAACCAATTACAATGATTTGGAGGGGCACAAGGGCAGTCACATTTGCGTATCCCGACTTGTGCATTGATAACAAGATCTTCACCAATGAACCCGTTTATTGAAAAAGCGACGCGATCTACGGCATAAACGTGTGCCTGTTTATGTTGCCTCGATGAAAAGTGGATTCGGGAGTATTTTTGGTAGAGTACTGTAGCAAGTTACCACCGTAAAATCACTGTAGCAGTGTTGTAGCATTTTACTATTCACAGCCGGCCGAAAATCAGAATTCCAGAGAATTCACACAGGCGTGTGGAAATTCCACACGCCCGTTTGGAAATTCCATAAGGGCGTTTGGAAATTCAAAACACCTGTGTGGATGTCCGATTCCAGCCCTTTAAAAGCCGCGATTCAGGCCCGATTTCTCTATCTTTTCCCCTATATTTTCTTCCACCTTTCCCCATCTTTGGAGGCCCCAGCGGCTAGTGTTTGGAGAGGTTTTGGCAAGGCTTTGCAGATGTTTGACGGCCTTTGACACCTTGTTTCCTTCCGAAGAGAGCTATTGGGGGAGCTTTCATCGGCACCGATCTAGCGAGGTGTGTCCTAGGTTTGACGATGGGATCTTTGAAGAAGATGCGACCAATCCACAAGACCTTTGACACGAACACAGGGGGGTTATCATTCATGGATTGCATCTCTATACTTTTGATTTCACTATCTATTGTATTTTGCTCCATGGAGAGCTAAATCTCTAGTGGGTACTTGGGTATTTATGAACCCTAGGATATATTCATTTCTTTGAATCTCTTTATTATGTTTTCGATGAATTGATGTTTATTGTGAATTCAAACTTTGAATGCTTGATTGTGTGTATACTCCACTAGAGTGAAGCATCCCCCAATAGCTAACTTCATTGAAGCATCCGATGTCTGTATCCAAAATATGGAGACCACACTAAGATGTCATGAAGCCTCCTATAAAAACCTTGACCATCAATTAGGAGGGATACTCGACACACTCTCCAAGGAACAACAAGCATTTGAGGAAACAATTCAAGTTCCTTGTAGAGATGATGTGGTAGTGAATGACAATTAAGAAGTTGGGAAAATTGAGTACATTGGCGCAGAAAATGAAAAGGGAGAAGCTGAATACCATTTTGAGATTTTGGACAGTGTGAATAAAGATTGTGCTTGTGAGCGATAAAATTTTCAAGGGGATTTGCTATTGTCATGTTCCTTTCAAGCTGAAAAATACACAAGAAGAAGTAAATCCTAAGGTAATGGAACAAGCATCACTCTTTGGGATTGATCAATTCATAAATTGCAAGAAAGAGATTTTGGGTTTGGAAGAAGATGTGGGTAGGAGATTGAAACCATCCAATGACCCACCTTTGCTAAGCTTGCACAATTCCTGACCTAAATTGTTCCATTGAAGGCCAAAGGTAAGATAATTGGACTCTCCAACAAATATTCCACCGCGGGAAGTAGATTATTGGTTAAAGGAAGTAGCTATGCAATGTCTAGTCAAGAGGAATACACTCCTTTCAAGCCTCCATAAGGTAAGGAGGCAACCCAAGTTTTTAATGTTTTTCTAGTTTTTAGTTAGTATTTACATGAATAAGGCCTTGAGTGTTGGGATCATGATTCTTAGATGTTTTTGCTGTGATTTTCTTGTGGACATTGTGGTGTTATCATGTGCCTAATCGTGTGTGGCGAAGAATCTTGGTCGTTTGTGCGTATTTTTCGTGTTTTCACTTGTTAAAATTGCATTATTAGGTAGGCTCTGAGTGTATATTTGTGTTCAGGAATTTTATGCAGAGCCTGCAAAGTTTTCTAAGTGTCCAGAGAAAACACACGCCCGTGTTGAATTTTCGCATGGGCGTGCATTTTCGTTCAGAGCTCATCCATAGACAGCACAGGGGTGTGGACTCGCCCCTGTGAGCGACCTTGTGATGGCCCACGCCCATGTGGAATTTCTGCACGGGTGTGTGTTTCTCTGCAGAGAATTTTTCCTCCATCTTGAGAAGACACAGGGTTGTGCGTCTGGCCCTGTGAATTGCCCAGTAAGGATCCACGCCCGTGTGGAATTGTCCCACGGGCGCGTGAAACACTTAGAGAATTTTCTCGGTTGGACAGAGAAGCCACACGGGCGTGTGTCTTCCCCTGTGGGTCTCTCCTGGGGAGCCACACGGGCATGGGTAATTTCCACACGCCCGTGTGGATGCACAAAAACTCAAGAGCCGTGGGTTTTCTTTAAAATCTTTTCGGTTTTCTTCATCTTTACACTCCTAATCACTCAGAGAACACCCTAGCACTCTCCTGACCTCTCACCATCATTTTATAGGGTTGTTACTTGAGTTATTCGGCCATTTTCTAGTCTCTCTTTCTCATTTCGTCGGTAAGCTTCTCTTTCTCTTTTCTTCGCCCAATCCTTATTTATTTTGTAGCACTAGCGTCATCTTCACCAGCAGCGACAACAGATGCACCAACAATTGACACCTACACTTGAGGCGTCTTTACCTTCTTTGTTCTTATTTTTTTCACATTTTATTTTTTTGCATTTTTATTTTTGGACTTGTGTGCTCGTAAAGGATCTTCCTTTCCGAGTTTATCTTTTTAGTTTTTGTCTCGAGTTGTATTTCATTGCTCTATTTTTTTTTTGTATACTCGAGTTGTTTTTTTGTTTATTGAGCTTCACCCGAACCCTCTCATGCGATGCGTGCGATGGTCTTGTCAAGATGGAAATTGAGGATTAGTCATAGACACGGTCAAGCCGTGTGTGCTTCACAACCCATTGGAATTTAACTCCCAAGGATTTAGCTCCATCAAACGCACCACTAGAAGTCAGGGGAGTATTGTTTCAATTGCCCACTACCACATGTGTTCTAAATTGTATTACTTTTATGCTTCTTGCATGTGTAGATTGTGGGCAATGTACATCTTAAGTGTGGGGGGGAGTTCACATTGCACATGGCTTTTAAACAAGTTTTGATTAACATACATGCTCGCGTAGCCGATGGCGGTTCACCTTAGTTGCAATGATTGTATTCTTGAGTATAGGAGAATTTTTAACATTGAATGTTCTCATGCTCTAGTTATTGCTTGATTTTTTCAGATGTTTTGCCCGATTTACACTTGTGCACTACTCACTCTTTAAACTCTTTTGGAAACTCAAGTTTGATGTTAAAGGGACTAGTTTTAGTTTTGTCTCTTATGTTATTTTGCTGGAAAAAAAATTTGAAAATGAAAAGAAGGAACAAAATAGTTTTCTTATTTATTTTGCATTTTGGGTGGAAAGAGCTACCACCTATGAAGTATGAAGCTACTCTCATAAGTCGGACACTAGTTATGCCCTAATGAGAGAAAGAGCTATCTCATAGGATGAGTGAAAGCTACCACTCCAGTAGAAAAAGCTACCATCTCGAAAGTGTGAAAGCCACCTTAGCGACAGCTTAGGAAAGGGCTACCTTAGAGAATGTGTGAAGCTACTACTATCTTCGAAATTGGTGTTGCTTTCTTGTTATAGATAAATAAGTCCCTTATACTTAGAGCTTTGATAAGTGCTTGTGCGATATGGATGCGAAGCGTTCATTCCTTATGTTGAGCATTACTTTTCTCAGGCTTTTACACTAATATATGTGTTTTTATGTTACTTTTATGTAAGTAGAGTTGTGAGGCCAAGTATGAAGGAAAGAAGCCAATGTGGTTTACAATGCACTGATTTTGGAGGAAATCTTGCTAAGGTTCTAACGCGAAGACATAGGTCGATGTGAGGTGCTAGAGTGCATGCCAACCTCCTCGTATTCGAGTTGGCACATCCATTTGGAGGGGCACAAAGGCAGTCACACTCGAGCATTCAGACTTATGCACTTAGAACAAGAGCTTCACCAACGTGCCTATCATTGAAGATGCAAGTGATCCACGACGTGAACGTGTGCCCGATTACGTTACTCTGATGAAAGTTTTGATTCAGGAAGTTATCCAAGCCGGATACTATAGCAGAGCAATGCAGCAAAACGGCATAAAGTACTGTAGCAACACTGTTCACAGTCGCCCGAGAAAATAGGAGTTCAGAGGATCCACACGGGCATGTGGAAATTATCCACGCCCGTGTGGAAATTCCCAACGGGCGTGTGAAGCATCCACGCCCATGTAGTCGGCCGATTCCAGCCCTATTTAAAAGCCGAATCAGCCCCGATTTTAGTATTCTTTTCTCCATCTTCTCCCCAATTTGAGAGAGGGCTTCGGCTAGGGTTTCAAGGAGTATTGGCCAAGGTTTTTGATAAACGTCTAAAAGTACGTATTCTGCATGTATTTGTTTTGTATGATTCTTTATATTTATTTGTTGAATCGATGCCCTTTTGGTTTAAATTGTGTTTTTTTTACATTTCAGGCCCATTTGAAGCCTTGGGGCCTCGGCGACGTGATTAGGGATGAATTCAGAAACAAAGCGGCGTTTCCGGTCCGGGATCACTGTAGTACAACACTGTAGCAGTCACTGTAGCTCATCGCGGGCTTCTCAGCAGAAAACTGAAATTCCCGAGGGGTCGGCATACTGTCGGTATATCGACTCGTCATCGATCGGGATCCGGGCATATATAAGGCTTGTTAGGGATCAATTAAGTGACTTTTGGCCACCACTCTCCACCATCATCCTCTAGAGCTTCAAGGATGCGGGAGAAGGCAGATCTGAGGGGCAAATCGAGGGAGAAGAAGGTTACACTCAAGGAAAAGCGATCTAGGAGCTCGCCCGGTGTGGATCCGACGAGTTCTCATCACCACCTTCTAGTCTTCATCTTAGGGGAGTTTGTTATGAACTTTTTCTTTGTATCTCTTATTTTTCTACACTTGCTCCTTTTGTTGATGATGAATTAGACTCCCAAGGTCACCGGGCATCCGTGAACCTTGGGATGAACTTGCTTGTATAGATGCTTTGATTTACATTTATGGCATTTGTGTGGTTTGTGATCCTTGCTTGGTGCTCTTTGATGTGTTGTTTTACATGAGAACTTTGTGATTCAACTTCTAGTTTGTATTTGGTGCGTGACCATCGCCCTTATACTAGACACACCTTGCTTGGAAGGGATACATGTATGAATACACCATGACCATTGGGTATTTTATACCCCTCCAACCATTAGGGCTGTACCTAGGTTGGGTTTCGGCCCTAATTTGAGATCTCCCTTATTGTAATGCAATCATAGGAAGATTTGTTCGGAAGAGATTCCGGGCCAATACTCTTATTGGATTAGGGATTACCACCGTGACCATCGGGGTGGTCTATTTTTGGATGTCTCTTGGCCCAAGCACCGTTGCCCTTGTAATTCTAGCATCCATCTAGCTTTAGTAGTCCCGAGGGATCCTCGCCCGGGGACCTCGCACTTCCATTGTTACTTGCTTCCTTAGTATGTTTATGTGGTGAGCCTTAGTCCTTGTGTTTATAGTTTTCTCTTTGTTATTTGCTTATCTTGTTTTAGTCCTATATTTGGTAGACTAGACAGTGTCACCTAGGGGGGAGTAATAGCAGCTCTTGGGACCTAGGGAATACGACCCCTGTGTCATGCACAGGGTATTACTTGACGACCCGTGCACTTGCGGACTTCATCAAGTTTTTGGCACCAATGCCGGGGAACTCCAAGAATGCTATGAAAACCTTTAGCTCACTGTTCTAGTTATTTATCTTAGTCATTGTGAATATTTGTCTTTGTATGTGTCATTTACCATTTTGTGCATATTTACTTATTTTGTTTCTTTCGTGTTTTCCGTGATAGCTTATTTTTTTTAGTTTTATCTATTCACACAGGGCCATGGACTTTGAAAGAAAACTGGTTGGCGCTAAAATGTATGCTCTTGAGAGAGAAATGGAAGAATTAGATGGCAAGAGAGCATACCAAAGCGATCCAGCACTGGATTTTCAAGGAAAATTATTGGGTGCTAAGATGTATGCACTTGAGAAAGAAATGGAAGAATTAGATGCCAAGAGAGCATGCCAAAATGATACGGCCCTGGATTTTAAAGAAAAGCTCTTGGCCTCGAAAATCTATGCACTTGAGTAACAAATACGCATGAGCACCGCGAATACCTATGCACTTGAAGAAAGGTTGTAAAAATTTTTGGCCATGAGAGCAACCCCAACCTATCCACAACAATTGGGTCCATATCAACCCCATGTTTCTCAATTTCAGCCCCAACAACAACCAAAAAGAATTTTCACCAGTGAAGATATTCTGGCAAGGTTTATGATCAGCACAGAGCTACGGTTTATGCATAATGAAAAGGAACTTTATGAGCTTGTTACAGTACTAAAGAGTGTTCAAACGTCGATCCAAGCACTTGAGAACCAAGTCAGGCAACTTGTTAAGGCGAATTTTGAGCCTTCATCAAGTAGCCCATCGATCAACATCGAAAATAACCCAAGTGAAACCTTGAAGGCTGTTAATTTTAGTGGTGAGAAACAAGTAGTGTTGGTGGCTAAAGAAAGCCTTAGTGTTATGGAAGATGGGGTAAAGCAAGACAGTGTGGATAGCTTCACGGACGTGGAAACATGTGAGGAAGTGGAAGAAGCTCAATCGACTACAATTGAAGAAGCGACTTGCCTCAATATTGATCTTTCCATCAATCTACCCATTTTGGTCAAGTGCAAAAACAAAATTTCGGGAATTGTATTTGAAGATGTGGGAAGGAAGCTAAGATCATCATTGAACCCACCAATGCCGGGCTTGGACAATTCCCAACCAAAGATTTTTCCTTGGTGGCCCAAGCAAATGTTATGGGCACTTGATGTTCATCACACTATGGTTGAGAAAAATATTTTGGATAGGATGATAAAGCCAACAATTGATCCACCTATGCAAAGCTTGACAAGTTCTCAACCAAACTTGTTCCCTTGGAGACCCAAACAACACTTTTGGGTAGTTCAAGGTATTTTAAAATGGGTTGAGGAAGCAAATGTGGGTAGGAGATTGAAACCTTACAAGGACCCGCCAATGCCGAGCTTAAACAACTCCCGGTCCAAGCTTTTTCCTTGGAGGCCAAAAGGTGACTCATGCTTGACCTCCAAATTTGCATCATCCCGGAGGGTAAGTTTCATATTTCTTGGTAGTTCTTATGCAACCTCAAGCCGGGATGAAGACACTATTTTCAAGCCTCCATAGGTAAGAAAGAGGTACGTCGAGCTAATGACCTTAAACAAGCACTTCTTGGGAGGAAACCCAAGTTCCTTACATTTCTTGTACTCTTTTTATCATTTGTGTTGTTTTGCTTAACTTGTGTTTTTAGTGTGGTTTGACTTTAGCTGTGTTTTCATCATTTTTCTTAGTTCATTAGCCTTTGTATTATTTTGTTTGCCATGTGATCTTTGATTAATTCTTGTTCTTGATGCATTCTTGTTGATATTTTAAGTGTTTATTCGATGTTTCCGGCTTTGATTTTCAAGGTTTGATCCATAAGCGAAGTGTGCGAAATGTGCAAAGTGTGGAGAAAAGTTGTTGTGTGTCAGGAAAATCCCGAGGACCATCCTTGCGGCTGCAAGGATGCCCCTCAGGACTCATCCAGAGAGTCTTGAGGACAATCCTTGCGGCCGCAAGGATGCCCCTCAAGACTACCCGAGTGAGGGCATTATATGTGGAGTTTTGAGACTGCTACTATTCATTCTTCTTCCCCATTCTTCTAACCATTTCTCCCTCATTTCTCCACCGTTTTCCTTCATTTTTTTTGCTCTAGTTTGCTCTTCTCCTCCTCTTTTCCATTTTAGTAACAAAAATTTAGAGTTTGAGCAAGTTTTTGGCCGGATCCAACCAATTAATCCACCCATCTTACTCTAGGGCAAGGGTTTGACCTCTCACTCTACCCTTGAGTTCTTCTTGTTCTTGTGGGTGAAGTCTCTTGGATTTCTGTTGGTTTGTGAATGCTTAATGATTATCAATGTGTTTTTCTTGATTTGTAAAATTTTTGGCTACTTTTACAAGCAAAGTGCTTGCAAAATTTTTCCGACATCACTGTAGCACTGGGCATTTTCTTGATTTTCTTCATTCTTTTGATGCCCACTTTGCTTGTAACTTGGTTAGATGATCTCCACTTGCATCACATGGACATTCTTTTTTGTTTTGTTTTCTTTTACATCTATGTTTTGTTTGCTTTTTGTGTTGTTAGTTGTTTATCGTGTTTGTTTTGATGGGTGTGTGATTAGATGCCTTGAGGTGATGATCTTTTCTACCTTGCAGGGTGGAATTAGGACATCAAGCACACTTTCTTCCTCCATCATCTACCATGATCTTTGGTGGTCACCTCGATCTCATGGACTTCAAGACTCACGCTTTGAGACTCGGGGAAGTTCACGAAACCCTCTTACTATGTTTTTATTGTCTATCTTGTTGCATTCTACTGATTAGGCACATTGATGGCAATGTGCATCTTTAAGTGGGGGGTGGAGTTCTGTGAACTTTGAAAATGTTTGCATTTACATGCTTGATTACCTATGATAGCTATGATTTTATTGTTAAGGACTTCCTAGCTTGTTAGAATGATAGTTGTGAGTTGTACTTTATTTGTGCTTGAATGTAGTTCTGTATCATCTCTAGTGCACCTATATACATGTTCATGAGCACTTCTACCTTGTACACTCCAACCTACCCATCATTTTGACTTGGGCATTAATTTGTTAAATTCTATCTTCAATGCACTTTTAAGAGCTTTTGTGTTCCTTTATTGTTTCTCTAACTTAAAGGTGTACTATTGTAGCAAGTCTTTACAAGGGACATGAGATACAGTTTGTACATGTGAGAGGGTCTATGTCGAGTATTCCTCCGCTTTATAAGTTTTTAAGCATGAATGCGTCTATGTAGACTGTAATTGAGTAATTGGGTGACTCTTGTGCCTAACCAGCATGTGCATTCATCTGAAAGATTATTTTCTGTGCATTCTATGTTAGGCGGACCCAAGAAAAAGAAAAAGTGTGTATGCTTGTATATATGTGTGAAAGAAATAAAGTATCTCTTTTGTTCCCTTGAAGCTTGTCTGATAGTCATTTGAAAGTTAGAGTTTTTATCTAGGAACCGAGAGGACTCTTAATTGAGTATTGAGGGTGCCTTTAGCATCTTAATGCCATTATCATTATGTGTGGGGTGAATAGGCATCTTGGGGTAATCCAGGGTGTAGAGGTCAAGGTGGGGGTTATCACACACACACAGGAGCACTTTAGATGAGATAGAACTATTAATACTTCACTATTCATTAAACAGCTCACTCCTTGATTTCTGTCCAGTCGTGCTTGTGGAGTCCTTTACTTTGAGCTTGAGTTCGCACTTTTAGCCATTTATCTTCTTTCCCTTTGGTCTTCATGTTTGTTTGCTTGGGGACAAGGAAACAATTAGGTGTGGGGATGTATGATAAACGTCTAAAAGTACGTATTCGGCATGGATTTGTTTTGTATGATTCTTTATATTTATGTGTTGAATCGATGCCCTTTTGGTTTAAATTGTGTTATTTTTACATTTCAGGCCCATTTGAAGCCTTGGGGCCTCGGCGACGCAATTAGGGATGAATTCAGCAACAAAGCGGCGTTTCCGGTCCGGGATCAATGTAGTACAACACTGTAGCAATGGTACTATAGCAGTCACTGTAGCTCATCGCGGGCTTCTCAGCAGAAAACTGAAATTCCCGAGGGGTCGGCATACGGCCGGTATACTGACCCGTTTACCGATCGGGATCTGGGCATATATAAGGCTTGTTAGGGCAACAATTAAGTGACTTTTGGCCACCACTCTCCACCATCATCCTCTCGAGCTTCAAGGCTACGGGAGAAGGCAGATCTGAGGGGCAAATCGAAGGGAGAAGAAGGTTACACTCAAAGAAAATGATCTAGGAGCTCGCCGGTGCGGATCCGACGAGTTCTCATCACCACCTTCTAGTCTTCATCTTAGGGGAGCTTGTTATCAACTTTTCTTTGTATCTCTTATTTTCTACACTTGCTCCTTTGTTGATGATGAACTAGACTCCCAAGGTCACCGGGCATCCGGTGAACCTTTGGATGAACTTGCTTGTATAGATGCTTTGATTTACATTTATGGCATTTGTGTGGTTTGTGATCCTTGCTTGGTGCTCTTTGATGTGTTGTTTTGCATGAGACCTTTGTGATTCAACTTCTAGGTTGTATTTGGTGCGTGACCATCGCCCTTATACTAGACACACCTTGCTTGGAAGGGATATATGTATGAATACACCATGACCATTGGGTATTTCATACCCCTCCAACCATTAGGGTCTGTACCTAGGTTGAGTTTTTGGCCCCTAATTTGAGATCTCCCTTATTGTAATGCAATCGTAGGAAGATTTGGTCGGAAGAGATTCCGGGCCAATACTCTTATTAGATTAGGGATTACCACCGTGACCATCGGGGTGGTCTATTTTTGGATGTCTCTTGGCCCAACCACTGTTGCCTTTGTAATTCTAGCATCCATCTAGCTTTAGTAGTCGCGAGGAGATCCTCATCCGGGGACCTTGCACTTTCATTGTTATTTGCTTCCTTAGTATGTTTATGTGGTGAGCCTTAGTCCTTGTGTTTATAGTTTTCTCTTTGTTATTTTCCTTATCTTGTTTTAGTCCTATATTTGGTAGACTAGGCAAAGTGTCATCTAGGGGGAGTAATAGCAGCTCTTGGGACCTAAGGAACACGACCCCAGTGTCACGCACAGGGTATTACTTGATGACTCGTGCACTTGCGGACTTCATCAGTTTTGGAGAGGTTCTACGGCTCCGACATCGTCATTCCTTAGGAAGAAGGTTGGTAGGGGAGCTTCCGTCGAGGTGTATCCTATACCGGACGAGGGAATCTTTGGACGATGAGTAGAGGACTTTCCATAAGACCATCGACACGACTATCGAGGGGGTTTCTTTATGGATTCATTGCTTTTACATTCTATTTTTTTATTGTACTTAGCTCCAAGGAGAGTTAAACCCCTAGTCGGTACTCGGGTATTGTGAACCCTAGGATGTATTTGTTTCTTTGAACCTCTTTATTATGCTTTCAATAAATTGATGTTTATTGTGAGTTCCAACCTTGAATGCTTGATTGTATGAACATTTCCTATAGAGTGACACTAGGGTTGAGAGTTCTTGTTGGTAACCTTGTGAGTGAGTGGCACACCACAAGCGTTAGACAAAGCTAGGTTGGAGAGGGTTTAGAAGGTGAGTCGAGAGGTACAGGAGCATCCCTTTTCCCCTCTGGCGTGAGATATTCTACTTCCGTTCCTCCAGTTCTTTGCAGCCATAATTGAGTGAATGGTCTAAGCGATGAACTTCCGCTGGGGCTTAGATGCGCGTGCAATGGAGTGAAGCGTTGAGGTGATCTTAGCATCTAGGGCTCAATTGTGGTTAGGGACCTTCCACCTGGACCAAAGGGTTAAGTCTATAATTAGGAAGAGATTTATCACTTGGAATCCCTAGAGCTCATTGCAACTCTATGCGAGTGCGAGGTGTTGAGATTGTTCGATTTCTCCTCCGGGACATGTATAGAGTTAGGCATAGTTGACCTTAGATTTGGGACTATGTAATTAAGGATTTCCATGACTCATCATTGCGTTGATTAGGAAGCATAATAGAGGGTTCTTGCACTTGAAACAATTATCCTAGGCGGAGCATTATCCGGGTACCCCATCTTTATCAATTGCCTTACCCCCCTTCTTTACCTTTGCTCTCTTACTTGTTGCTTTTATTGTTGAGAATTGAATCATTATCACACTCGTCATCATTGATCTTTTACATAGCTAAGAACCGAATTAAGTATTTTTATTCCCTACTCCCTGTGGATTCGATACCCGCTCACCCGAGATTATTACTTTGACAAGCCCGTGCACTTGCGGGATATACGCAAGGGGATCTTGTCAAGCTTTGAGGAGTACACTTTGGTTGACTTGAGTGAGTCAACACACTTTCACAATTTCGGGTTTGTTGTCCTTTTTGATTCAAGTTTTTAGCTAGAGCTTCGATTTTTCATGTTTAGTGTTGAAATTTCCCTTAGTTGTAGAATGCTCACTTTGTATACTCTGGTGAACCTAAGGCCAAGCACTTCCAATATTTCCTTCATCTATGCACAAAATGTTTAATTTTTGCTTGAGGATAAGCAAAAGCTTAAGTGTGGGGGAGTTTGATAAGTGCTTGTGTGTTAAGAATGCGAAGTGTTCTTTCTTTACAATGAGCATTACTTTAGTATTTTACTGTTCACAACCAGCCAAAAATCAGAATTCCAGAGAATTCACACAGGAGTGTGGAAATTCCAGAGGGGCGTGTGGAAATTCCACACCCCTGTGTGGATGCCCGATTCCAGCCCTTTAAAAGCCGCGATTCAGCCTCGATTTCTCTATCTTTTCCCCTATCTTTTCATCCACCTTTCCCCATCTTTGGAGGCACCGGCAGCTAGGATTTGGAGAGGTTTTGGAATGCTTTGGAGAGGTTTGACGGCCTTCGACACTGCGTTTCCTTCGGAAAAGAGCTATTGGGGGAGATTTCGTCGGCACCTATCTACCGAGGTGTGCCCTAGGTTTGACGAGGGGACCTTTGAAGGAGACGCGACCGATCCACAAGACTTTTGACACGAACACAAGGGGGTTTTCAATCATGAATTGCATCTCTATACTTTTGATTTCATTATCTATTGTATTTTGCTCCATGGAGAGCTAAACCTCTAGTGGGTACTTGGGTATTTGTGAACCCGAGGATATATTCATTTATTTGAATATCTTTATTATGCTTTCAATGAATTGATGTTTATTGTGAGTTCCAACTTTGAATGCTTGATTGTGTGAATACTCCCCTAGAATGACACTAGGGTTGAGAGTTCTTGTTTGTAACCTTGTGAGTGAGTGACACAATAGAGTGAGAGGGTTGAGAGGGTGATTTGAGAGGTACATGAGTGTCCCCTTTCCCCTCCGATGTGTTAGATTCTACCTCCATTCCTCGAGTTCTTTGCAGCCACAATAGAGTGAATAGTCTACAGGGATGACCTTCCATTGGGGCTTAGTCTTTGGTCGGCAACGGAGTGAAAGTCAGAATTGATCTTAGTATCTAGGGCTTAATAGTTGTTAGGGACCTTCCACTGGACGGAGGGTTGGGGTCTACAATTAGGGAAGAGATTTATTACTTGGAATCCCTAGAACTTATTGCAATTCTATGCTAGTGCAGGTTGAGAGATTATTCAATCTCCTCCGGGACATGTATGGAGTTAGGCATAGTTGACCTGAGACTTGGGGACTATGCACTGAGGACTTTCCATTGCTCACTCTGCATTGATTAGGAAGCATAATAGAGTTCTTCACCCTGAAATGATTGTTCTAGGCGGACAATATCCGGGTACCCCATTTATCGTCGATTGCCTTTCCTATCTTTTACTTGCGCCTCCTTTATCTTTTCGTATTTTTATTTGCATTGAGTTTGTTTCCACATCTCTAACTGCCTACACCCTGGTAACGGCGCCAAAAACATGACAACGCCCTTGCGTATGTCCCGCAAGTGCACGGGTTTGTGGAAGTAATAAAATCTCAGATGGGTGGGGTATCATATCCACAGGGAGTAGTGAATAAAAACACTTAAATTGTTTCTTAACTAAGTGAAAGATGAATAGTGATATGTGTGACAAGATGTGAAATGACAAAAATAAAAGAACAAGAAAGAGAGCACAAGTAGAAGAGAAGGTAAGGCAATCGATATAAATAGAGTACCCGGATATTGTTCCTCTTAGGACAATCATTTCAAGTGCAAGAACCCTCTATTATACTTTCTAACTAATGTAATAATGAGTTATGGAGATCCTAAAATACATGGTCCCAAATCTAAGGTCGACCATGCCTAACTCTATATATGTCCCGAAGGAGAAAAGTGCATAACCTCTCAACCTCGCTACTGCATATAGAATTGCAATAATTTCTAGGGATTCCAAGTGATAAATGATTTTCCTAGATGTAGCCCTAACCCTTTGGTTCAGGAGGAAGGTCCCTAGCCACGATTAAGCCCTAGGTGTTAAAATCACTTCAACGCTTCACTCCGTTGCACCCGCAACTAAGCCGTAGTGGAAGGTCATCCTTTAGCCCTTTCACTCTACTATGACCGCAAAGAACTTGTAGAAATGGTGGTAGAATAAATCACACCAGAGGGGAAAGGGGACACCCCACTACCTCTCGACTCACCCTCTCAACCTTCTCCAATCTAGCTTTGTCTAACTCTTGTGGTGTGTCACTCACTCACAAGTTTTACCAATAAGAACTCTCAACCCTAGCGTCACTCTAAGAGAGTATTCATAGAATCAATAATTCAAGACTTGAACTCAAATAAAACATCAATTAATTGAAAGCATAATAAAGAGGTTCAATTTAACGAATACATTCTAGGGTTCACAAATATCCAAGTACCCACTAGGGGGGTTAGCTCTCCATGGAGCTAATTACAATCAATGAAATCAAATGTAAAAGCAAAGAATCCATAGAAAACTCCCTCGATAGTCATGGCGATGGTCTTGTGGAGAGTCCTCTAGTCGTCCAAGGGTCCCTTTGTCGGGGCCTAGGATACACAATCGCCCATGTGGTGTCGACAAAAGCTCTCCCACTAACCTTCTTCCAAATAGGCGTGATGTCGAGCCATAGAACCTCTCAAATCCTAGCCAATATCTCTCAAAATTCTAGCGAAGCCCTCTCTCAAGTTGAGGAAAAAGATGGAGAAAAGGAATCTTTGAAATCGGGGCTGAAATCGGCTTTTAAATGGGCTGGAATCGGGGAATCCACGCCCACAGTGGGTGCCGGTGTGGATTTTTCACCAGCGTGTGGAATTAACACTGCGCCCATGTGGATTCTCTATTTTTCATTTTTCTTTGGCTGGTGTGAACAATAACGAGCTACGAGTGTTTGTTTTAGGTGTTAGCTACGATCTAGGCCCGAGACACTCCACGAATCCATGCTTTTCATTGAGGGTAATGTAAGCGGGTACGATTATGTCATAGATCACTTTGCTTCTTTCAATAACGAGACATGTTGGTGGAGATCTTACTATACGTGCACAAAGCGGACTGCTTGAATGTGATTGCCCTTGTGCCCCTCAAATCGTAGTGCTAACCATCACGAGGAGGTTGGCACACATTCCCGCATTTTGAACCCGACTTATGTCTTCGATGTTTGAACCTTACGAAGATTTCCTCCAATTGGTGCATTTACGATCCACATTGTCTTTTTTTCCAATATTCGGCCTCACAACCCTATATGTATAAAAGTAACATAAATACACATATATTAGCATCAAAACCCGATAAAAGTAATGCTCATCATAAGGAAAGAACACTTCGCATTCTTATCGCACAAGCACCTATCGAGTGCCCCTCAAATCATTAGTAATTGCTTGAGCATGGAGGTTGGCACACGTTTACATATCCTTGAGCATAACTTGTGTCTTCACATTTTGTTCATTCCAAGATTTTTATCAAAGCGATTGCATTAATGATCTACTTTGCCTTCTTTCTTTCATATTTGGCTTCACAACCCTAAATGCACGAAAGTAACACAAATACACATGTATTAGTGCTAAAAATCGATAAAAAGTAATGCTCATCGTAAGAAAAAGAATACTTCTTCGCATTCTTAACACACAAGAACTTATAAAAACACCTCTATACTTAAGCTTTTTGTTTGTCCCCAAGCAAAAAAATAAAATAGTAAAGTATAGAAGAAGGGAAACATGATGAAAGTGTTGGGCCTTAGGTTCACCTAAAAGCATGCAAGGGAAGCATTCTACAAGTATGGAAAAATTTCAACACTAAATATGAGAAATCATTGCTCTTGCCTAAAAACTTCGAATAAGAAAGGACAAACAAAACCCAAAATCATGTAAGTGTGTGTAAACTCACTCAAGTCGACCCTAACTTATACTCCTCAAACTTCTAGGTGTAAGGGGACTTGTTATCTACAACACAAAAATAAGGAGATGGTAGTAGCTTCACACATCCTCTAAGATAGCCATTTCTGAAAGAGGCCGAAGATGGCTTTCACACTTTCGAGTGGTAGCTCTTTCTAGCGGGGTAGTAGCTTTCACTCATCCCATGAGATAGCTCTTTCTCTCATTAGAGCATAACTAGTATCCGACTTATGAGAATACCTTCATACTTCATAGGTGGTAGCTCTTTCCACCCCAAATATCAAACTAAACAACATACATTTTTTCAGCAAAATAACACAAGAAACAAAAGTAATTAGTCCCTCAAACATCGAACATAAGTTTCCAAAAGAGTTTAATGAGCGAGTAGTGCAACAAGTGTTAATTGCGCAAAAATTCCTAGAAATTCAACTAAAAACTATAGCATGAGAAAATTCAATGTTAAAAATTCTCCTAAACTTAAGAATACAACCATTGCAACTAAGGTGAACCGCTATTAGCTATGTGAGCATGCACAATCAAAGCATAGGTATAAAAAATGTGTAATGTGAACTCTCCCCCACACTTAAGATGTACATTGCCCTCGATGTATACATGCAAGCACAATGAAAAGTATATCACTCAAAAATATATATGGGAGTGGGCAATTGCAACAATACTCCCCTGAACTCCTAGTAGTGTGTTTGATGAAGCTAAATCCTTGGGAGTTGAGTTCCAATGGGTTGTGAAGCACACATGGCCAAGTGTAAAGCACATTGACCACTATCTATGACTAATCCTCAATTTTCCATACTTGATAAGACCATCGCACACATACACAAGGGGTTTCGAGTGAAGCTCAACAAACAAAAAAATAACTAGAGTATATAAAAAGTAAAAGCAATGAAATACAACTCGAGATAAAAGTAAAAGTTAAACTCAGAATGAAGATTTTTTTCTGCGTATACAAGTCCAAATAATAATACTGAAATAAAATATGAAAACATAAAAGGAAATAAAAGAAAAAAAATGCAACAAACATCGGTATCATCCATTGTCTACTCGACTGCTGGCATGCGGTGAAGATGTTGTAATAGGTGGATCGACTAGTTACTAGCTTGGTGATGGTGATGCTAGAGATGCCTGAGGTGTCCTTGGTCTCATGATGAATGGTGAGGCATCATCTCGCTCTAGTAACTATTGAAGGGTGTCGAGACGTGCCATCACCTCGGTATGGTGCGGGACATGTGTAGCCGAACTTACGTAGATCGCACTGTAGCACCACTATAACACTCTGAAGCCTCTCAAATCGATCATGGGCTCGAGGTGGATAAAATATCCGAACTAGTGTGGGCTCCTGTACCTTAGGGGGAGCCTCACTGCTGCCAGCTCTGTCTGTGGCTCCAGCCCTTTGGTTGTGACCCCTCTGTCGTGTCTCCCTCAACCTCGGTTTGTCTCGAGAAGGGGATATGATCATCATATACACTCATGTTTCACATCTCCGGACCATCCCCATCAATCTAATAGCGTCTATGCCAAGTCGAGTCGGTGCGATGGCCTTCTCAGCCTCCCTGATAGCGTTTAATAATCCTATCTCCACGATAAGTCTGGTGATGTAAGGGCTTGAGCAGAACAACGACTACGGCATCTCGGCCACGATGGCGAAGATACTTGGATACAATATGCCTCATATGAATCGGCTAGCTTTGGACCATCAAAAATAAATAAAGTAGCTCTTTTCGAGCTCAAAACACTTTGCATGTATGTATCGAAGCTCGGTCGGGGACGAGGAACATAGCCTTAGACACTCCTAGCTCTTACTGACCCTGTCCACATAAAATCCTATACGCTTTCTTCAGAATCAAGTCGCTAGGGATAATGCAGCCGATGACTGCTCAGTACTCCTCTATGTCGAGTAAAAAGTCTCATCATACAATCTCATCACGATCGAGAAATCGTGCTAACACCCATCTCTGTATTGACGTTTAAATGCTCGAGAACTACGGTGTCAACACTATCGAATCCGGGATATAGTCGGTCAAACTCGAAAAGCGCTAGAACCTCCCATGTGGATAACCCCATGACGGGCATCATGCTAAAAAGCTCAAAAAAATACATCACAACTTCATTCCAAACTCACTCTAAAAGCATACACAAACCATTTTTAGCATAAAAACGAAGCGCATTCAACAATTTAAATCAAACAAAATCAAGTAATGGCGAAGAAAAGAAAGAAAGAAAGTTTACCGACAAGATGAAGATGAAAACCTTGAAAATCAGCCGAAAAACTTGAGTAAACCTTTCTAAATCGACGGTGCACAATTGGGAGAATGAGTGAGTGTGTTCTCTGAGCAATTTAGAGTGTGAAGATGAAGAAATGTGAAAAGATTTTAAAGAAAACCCTTGCCTTTTGGTATTCTATACATCCACAAGGGCGTGTGACTCCACAGGAGAGCTTCACAAGGATAGAGGCATGCCCTTATGGTTTCTCGAGATGACACCCATTTGCTATGAACACAACCACACGGACGTGTGGAAATTCCCCATGGTGTGCCCGACTCACAGGGGGCACCCACACCTACTGTGGCTCCTCGTCCCATCCGAAAAAAATTTCTCTAAGTGTTCCACATGCCCCTATGGAAATTCCACACGGGCGTGTGGATCTTCACAAGGGTACTCACAGGGGCACTCACGCGCCCTGTGTTTCCTTGGGATGGAGGACCACTTCTGCGAGAGATACACAGGCGTGTGGAAAATTACCCATGCCCGTGTGTTTGTCACAAGATCATCCACGAGGGGCATCCGCAAAGCCCCACGTGTTTTATCGGGAAAAAAATCAATAAGTCTCTATAGAGGCAGCACAACCATGTGGAAATTCCCGGCCAGGGCGTGTGACCATCAGCGGGTCATCCACTAGGGGCGAGCGCACACCCACGTGCATTCTCGGATGAGCCCGTTGTCACGGATACAGCCCGTGTGGAAATTCCACGCGTAGTGTGTTTGATAAATGTCTAAATGTATATATTTTAGTTTATATATTTGATATATTTAGCATGTATTTCTATAAGGATTGATGTCGTTTTGTGCTTAATCGTGTGTTATTTGCTTTGTAGGGCACGGAAACGCCGTGGAGGACACAAAAATACAATTTGGGCGGAAAAGATAAGAAAACTAGGCCATGGTACTGTAGCGTGTTCACTGTATCAAAATGATATAGATGGAGTACTATAGCAGTGGTACTTCAGCATCGGCACTATAGCAAGATCATTGTAGCTGCTACTATAGCACCTGTAGAGTTTTCAAGTCTAGAACTATAAAATGGAGAGATCCTTAGTTCTTTATTGAGTTGTATATGTAGATGTGACCTACTCGCATGTACTAGATCTTTAATGAGCTAGAAGGGGTATTCTTATATCGATATGCCGAGAGATTGGGTGTCGTTAACCCCTCCGAATCTTAAGGATACACTTAGAGCTAGTATGTCCTTATGGCGGGATTTCCCTACTCTTAATGCAATCATAGGAATGTAATTAAGAAGAGACCCTTGTTGACATTTGTATGGGATTAGGGTTTAATCACTGAGAAATTGTGGTTGAACTATTCATGAAATCCTTCGGTTTAAATCACCCTTGCTTCACTGTTATCATGCATCCATATACCATGATGACCCCTCATGGGGATCCTCATCCCTAGGCCTATTTTTATCATCGTTGCTTTTGTGATCTCCTTGCTTTCCTTGGAATTGCCATACTTGAGATCTATTTACATTCTTCTATGTATTAGAGTAGTATACCATGCTTAAGTTGTAAGGTTAGAAAGTAAGTGATGGAGGAGTAATAGGAGCTCCTTAGCCCCGTGGAATATGATCCTTGGGCTTTTTGCACAAGGTATTACTTAGTGACCCGTACACTTGCGGGTGAGCAAACAATCGGTATTCTCCGGATAACTTAGAAAAAGTCGCGAGGTTACGCAAAAAAATTCTGAACATGTATACAAACTTAGAGCATGTGCTATAATCCAAAAATATTCAGAGAATCATGAAAAAAACATACTCAAATGACCAAGAACTTCGCTACACACATTTAAAGCACATGATAACACCAAATAATCCATGAGGAAATCACAGCAATGGCATCTAAAAATTAGGACAACAAAACACATGCTTTTATTCATGCAAACATTAACTATAACTAGAAAACATAGTAAAAATTTGGGTTGTCTCCCAAGAATCGCTTGTTTAATGTCACTTAGCTTGACGTACCTTCCTTACCTAATGGGGGTCCATGAATGAAGGTTTACCTCTTACCCATGACTTGAAAACATGATGAACATAATCTTTTTAGGTCAGAGGGGGAGTTATCAAGCATGTTACCACATGAGGGTTCATCACTCACACTCCATTCTTGCGTCTTCTTGTGGCATCTTCTTGCTTGCTTCATCTTCTGGAGCACCTTCTTCACAATCTCCGGGGTAGATGGTACTTTTTGGGAGGTAACCCAAGTCCTTACTATTTTTCTAGTTTTTAGTTTAGAACATGCATGAATAAGGCTTTAAGTGTTGGTGTCTTAATTTTACCTGCAAATTGCTGTGTTTTTCTTGTGGATCATTGATGTTATCGTGTGCTTCATTGTATGTAGCAAAGTTTCTTTGTCGTTTGAGCCTGTTTTTCATGATTCTCTAAGTATGTATAGATGTTTAGAAATTTTTGGTAGAGCCTGTTAATTTTTCTAGGTCATCCAGAGAAGACACACGGCCATGTGAAAATTCCACACAGGCGTGTGTTTCTGTTTAGAGCTCAACTTCTCCATCACGAGAGGACACAGGGGCGTGTGTCTGCCCCTGTGAACGACCTTGTGATGGTCACACGCCCGTGTAGAATTCCCACACGGGCGTGTGTTTCTCTACAGATGTTTAGAGCTCTATCATGAGATGGCACAGGGGCATGTGTTTGCCGCTATGTCTGACCCTGTGGATTACACACAGGCGTGGATAATTTCTACACTCCCCGTCTGAAATCATGTAGAGAAGACCTCTCCATCCTGAGAAGACACAAGGGTGTGCAGATGCCCCTGTGAGTACACCTGTGAAAATCCACACGCCTATGTCGAATTTCCTCAAGAGCGTGTGGAACACTTAGATTTTTTCTTGATTGGACAGATAAGCCACAGGGCCGTCTGGATGCCCCTGTAGGTGCGTTCAAGGACAAAGTGTGCTATCCCAAGAGCACACAGGGCGCTGTGTCCGCCTCGTGAAGCTCCCCTATGGAGTCACACGGGCGTGTGTAATTTCCACACGCCCGGTGTGGCTAAACAAAAACTTAGAAGGCCATCGGTTTTTCTTTATAAATCCTTTTGCGTCTCTCGTCTTTTTCACTCGCAAACACTCGGTGAAAAGAATCCTTGCACTCTCCCAACCTTGCACCGTTGCTTTCAAGATATTTTTACTCGAGTATTCCTTGCGATTTTTAAGGTTTTCAACTTCATCTTGTAGGTAAACCCTCATTCTCTATTTTTCTTCACCATTATTTGATTTTTAGTCGATTTAATCTGGTAAATGTAGCTTCATTTCTATGATAAAATGGCTATTGCATGTTCAAAATAAGTTTAGACACCGATTGTTAGGGTGTATTTGTGGGTTTTTAGCATGTGGTCGTGGGGTTTTTCACTCGCTGTTTTTGTGAGTTTATTTGATCGATTCAATACTTGCGAGATATGACAACCGAGGACTAAGAAAGTGGTCGGGAAGTGGCCACGCGAGACATCACCCAGCGGGAGAGTATGGAGTTCACCATTCCCGAGCACCGAGGCTCGGTTTGAGCGAGTGATCGAAGCTCATGTTCGAGGCGAGCGTGAGTCCCGGACATGAGTTCACTAAAGGGAGTTCTTTGTTAGCCCGATGATATGGCCGACGAGATGGAGAAGTTGCTTTATGTGGGTAGCTAGAGGAGTTTATTATTGATCCAAGAGCCAACTATTCGGCTGCTCACTTCGGAGGTGCTGGCTTCATTTGAGTTTAATGATCGTATTCCCGATTTGAGAGCACTAATGATATACATTTGAGAGCGTCTGGACGTCATTATAGTATGAATGTCACTCGGTTTTTACATCGGACTCGGACTCTATGTCAAAGCATTCAACGACCAGGAGGATTACGAACAGCGCCTATAGACTACCCCGGCGACTTGATGCGCAATGAGCATCTGAGCCTCGTGTGGATAGGGACAATATGAGCCTAGGGTGTCTAAGGCCACGTGTCTTTCCCGACCTATGTTCTACTACATTCATGCTATCCTAAGCAGGTCGATGAATGGCCAAGGTGATAGTACCAGCATCTTGAGTCGAGTAGTCTATTATACCTCTATTCGATGGTTCAGAACATGCTACTCCATCTTGGGCACATTGTATCGAGTTCACGAGGCATCGAGGGTCGATACACTAGGATTAAAGTTATTTTTCTCGGGGCTCGTACATTACCATACTCATCATCGGGATGTGTCTACTAGGCGCCATCGGAGGGGTGAGAAGACAATTGTTCCGAGCACCCCTCGGCTTAGGGACCATGCGCATGATGGGCATAATCAAGAGATATAGAGATCGGGTGTATGTGCTGAACATGCCCCCATCGGAGTCAGTTGAGGCCGAGGAAGATATAGCGAGAGGGTCCCGGCCCGAACTTGAGCCACAAATTGAGCATACAAAGGTAGAGGCACCCCTATAGCTCAGGAGCCCCCACCAGTTCTGATATTCTCTTTGACTTGAGCCAATGATCGATTTTAGAGGCTTAATAGTGCTGTAGGGGTGCTTCAAAGTGATTTGGGCTGAGGTTACGTGCGCTACTGAGGCACGAACCATCCTGAGGTGATAGCACGTCCGGATATTCTAAAGCAGCTACTTGAGAAAGACATGGCCTCAACATTCATCATGCGACCGAGGACCCCTCCTACATCCACACCACCACCATCACCATTTCAGGTGCCAATTGATCCACTAGCATCATCATCGTCACCACTAGTAGTAGCAGAGATGACCGAGCATGACAGCGGCTTAATGCGTCTTTATTTTTTTCTTTTAGTTTCTTATTTTTTGTATTTCATATCCATATTTTATTTTGGACTTGTTTACTCACAAATGATCTTCCTTTTGAGTTTATCTTTTATTTTTATTATCTTGAGTTGTATTTCATTGCTTTATTTTTTATACTCGAGTTGTTTTTGCTTTTGTTGAGCTTCACTGAACCCCCTCGTGTATACGTGCAAATGGTCTTGTAAGTATGGAATTTTATGAACTAGTCATGGACACAGTCTTATGGCCGTGTGTGCCCCACAACCTATTAGGACTTAACACTCAATGAATATAGCTCCATCAAAAGTACCATTCAGAGTTCAGGGGAGTATTGTTTTAATTGCCCATTTTTACATATACTTTTGATTGATTTATATCCTATTGTGCTATACTTTTGATTGATTATATCCTACTGTGCTTACTTGCATATATTGAGGTCAATGTACATCTTAAGTGTGGTGGAGTTCACATTACACATGTTCACTACATAAGTTTTGGCTGAAATACAAGCTCACATAGCCAATGGCAATTCACCTTAGTTGCAATGATTGTATTCTTAAGTTTAGGGGAATTTTTTATCATTGAATGTTCTCATGCTCTAGTTTTCCTTGAATTTCTAGGAATTTTTACCAGATTGATAATTGTCGCACTGCCACCTCCAAAATGTGAAAGCCACCTTAGCGGCCGCTTCGGAAAGGGCTACCTCGGAGGATGTGTGAAGCAACTACCATCTATTTATTTTTGTGTTGTTTTTGTAGATAAATAAGTTCCCTTATACCTAGAACTTTTAAGGAGTATATGTCGGGTTGACTTGAGTGAGTTTATAGACACTTACACAATTTCGGGTTTGTTATCCTTTTTGATTCGAGTTTTTAGCTAGAGCAATGTTTTTTCGTATTTAGTGTTGCAATTTTCCCTTACTTGTAGAATGCTACCCTTGTATACTTTGGTGAACCTAAGGCCAAGCACTTTTCAATATTTCCTTCTTCTATGCTTAAATGTTTTTTTATTTTTTTGCTTGAGGACAAGCAAAAGATTAAGTGTGTGGGAGTTTGATAAGTGATTGTGTACTAAGAATACGAGTATTCTTTTTCTATGATGAGCATTACTTTTATCAGGTTTTATCTCTAATACGTGTTTTTGTGTTTTTTTTTGCATATATAGGGTTGTGGAGCTAAATAGAAAAGAAACGAGCCAAAGTAGATTTCAAATTCATTATGTTGATGGAATCTTGAAATGGACACACGAGAAGATGCAAGTTGTGGTCAAAGAAATATGAGTGTGTGCCAACCTCCATCATGCTTGATGGAATATGTAAATTGGAGTGGCACAAAGACACTGACACTCATGTGTTCTGACTTGTGCAAGGCTAGCAAGATTCTTGTTAAATGTGCTTTTAATTGAAGATGCAATGCGATCTACAGCATAGACGTGTGCCTGTTTGTGTTTCCTCGATGAAAAGTGTGGATTCGGGAGTATTTTTGTTGAGTACTGTAGTAGGTGACTATAGCAAATCATTGTAGCAATTTATTGTAGTAGTTAATGTTCACAGGCCGCTAAATAAGCAAGTTCTGCAGATTCACACGGGCATGGGGAAATTCCACACGCCTATGTGGATTCCCGATTCCAGCCGTATATAAAGCCGTGATTCAGCCAGATTTTAGAATTCTTCTTTCCATCTTTTCTCCATCTTTTGAGAGGCTTGCGGCTAGAGTTTAGAGGGGCTTTGGCACGGCTTTTAGAGTGGTTCTACGGCTTCGACACCGCATTTCTCTTTGAAGATAGTTATTGGAGGAGCTTTCAGTCACCACCTATCCGGCAGAGGGTGTGTCCTAGGCTTGACAAGGGCACCTTTGGAGAGAACGAGGCTACTCCACAAGACCATCGACATGAATACCGAGGAGGCTTTTCTTATGGATTACATGCTTTTACGTTCGATTTCATTATTGATTGTATCTTGCTCCATGGAGAGCTAAACCCACTGGTGTGTACTTGGACTTGTAAACCCTCGGATGCTATTGTTTCATTGACCTTTTATTATGTTTTCCTTAATTGATGTCTTTAATTGGGTTCCTTATTTAATGCTTGTTGAATTATTTCTCCCTTAGAATGACACTAGGGTTGAGAGTCTACATTGGTAATCCTTGTGAGTGAGTGACACACCTTGAGAGTTAGACAAATGCAAATTGGAGAGGGTTGAGAGGGTAACTCAAGAGGTAGAGGAGCATCCACTTTCCCCTCCAGTGTGATTTATCCTACCTCTATTTTTCTAGAGTTCTTCTACGATCACAACAAAGTGAAGTGCTAAGGGAGAAACTCCGCTGGGGCTTAGTTGTGCGATCAACAAAGGGAAACGTTGAAGTAATCCTTAGTATCTGGGACTTAATCGTGACTAGGGGTCTTTCACCTGGACCAAAGGGTTAGATCCACATATAGGAATAGGGTTTATCACTTGGAATCCCTAGAACTTTTTGTAACTTTGCACAGTGTGAGGTGTTAAGACTAAGCGATTTCTCCGTCAGGATATAGTGTAGAGTTAGTCATGGCCAAACTTAGGTTTGGAATCGTGTATTATAGGATTCCCACTACTCATTAAGCATCAGTTAGGAGACATAATAGTTGGTCTCTCACTTGAAGCAATAACCATAATTGGAGTAATGTCCTTGTGGTGCGTTTGATGAAGCAAAATCCTTGGGAGTTGAATTCCAATTGGTTGTGGAGCACGCACGGCCAAGTGTAAAACACATTGATCGTGGCTATGACTAATCCTCAATTTCCATACACAATGGGATTAAGTGAAGCTTAACAAAAACAAAAACAACTTTAGTATATAAAAGACAAAGCAATGAAATACAACTTGAGACAGAAATAAAAGATAAGCTCAGAAGGAGGATCCTTTCTGAGTGTACTAGTCCAAAATATAAAGCAAAAAGTAAAAATATGAGAAATAAAAAGGGAAGAAAAATTAAAGACACATCTAGCATCGGTGTTGCGCTCAGCTACTTTACTACTAGCTGGTGTTGGTACCAAATTGAATGCTCGCTGGTGGATGCGGTGATGGTGATGCTAGAGGACCCACGAGGTGTTTCGAGGTAGCATGATGAATGGTGAGGCAGCGTATCACTCTAGTAACTGTTGTAGGGTGTTGAGACATGTCATCACCTCGAGTAGTGTGTAGCTTGTATCGATGCGAACCTCGGTGGTCTCACTCCGTAGCACCCCCCAGGCGCCTCGAGGCCTCTCAAAGGGATCATAGGCTCGAGAAGGAGAAAACATGCGTACTGAGGCAGATCATGTGCTATAGGAGATGCATCAGTCTCTATATGCTAGGGCTGAGGCTCAGGAGCCTCTGTGACCCCTCAGCTATGTCACCTCCATCCTTGGCTATCTCTAGGGCAGGCGCAGTAAGAATATATGCTCCTAGCCCATATCTATGTACTAACTCCATCAGTCTCATCCTATCTAGGCCGAGAGTGGAGGGAACGATTGTCTTCTCAGTCCCACAGATCGCGTCTAATAGACCCATCCATAGGATGGGTCTAGTGGTGTAAGGGGCAGCGAATAATACTCCCACTTACTAATAGTGGCCCTGGTGCCTCAGGTAATCTTCCACAATGTGCCCTAGGTGAATCGGCTCACTCTAGACCATGGAATATGAATAGAGTAACTCCTGGTAGCTCAAAACACCTATGCTATAGCCTCGACCCCTCACGGATCAGCTGAAGATTGGATGTATGTATGCATGGCCCGGGCTCACGAGGGGTTTGTATGGTCGATCTGAGGTCGGGTGCCCTAGGACAGTCGGTCGATAATCGATCATACTCCTCTGTATCTGTATACATCTTGTCATATAAGCCAATCAGGGATCTGAAAAACTCTGTGACACTCATGTTATAATGATGTGCAAATGCCTTGAACTATATAACGTCAACACTGTCGAATCTAGAGTATGATCAGTGAAACCCGAAGGATGCTAGCACCTCCAGCATCAATGTGCAGATAGGTGGCTCTCGAAGCAATAATAATCTCCTCCAGCTTCCCAATGGCAACAGCTCATCAATCTCATACGCCATCTCATCACCTCGGTGAACCTCTCTCAGCGCACTCAAATCCATGAAACGGGATTGTCAAAACCAGAGTCTCGATAAACGCTCAAATAGAGCATCATGCTTGGGAATCGAAAAATCTATGTGCTCAAGCTCAGGTGAAGTCTCCCTGAGACGTTTGTCAGCTTGCTTCTTCGATCTTGGTCCATATCTGCAAGATTTGAAAGAAAATCTATTAAAAACACGCACATATTAAAACAACAGAAATCCACACGATGGTGTGAAAATTCCACATGCTCGTGGGGATCCACGGGACGTGAAAACCGCACGGCCACCATGCTAAAAGCTCAAAAATACATCACAACTTCATTTCTAAACTCATTCTAAGCATGAATAGACCATGTAATCATAGAAATAGAATAGCACTCACATTTAATAAAAAAAATCAAGTGTGGCGAAGACACTGTGCTACAGTATTGCCCGGAAACGCCATTTTGATAGCGAATTCATCCCCAATCGCGTCGCTCGAGTTCCGCAGGCTTCTATTAGGCTTGAAATGCAAAAATAACACACTTTAGACCAAAAGGGCATCGGTTCAACGAATAAATGTAACGAATAATACCAAACAAATACATGCAAAATACGTACTTTTAGACGTTTATCAAAAATCCCCACACCTAAGCGTTTGCTTGTCCCTAAGCAAAGAAACATGAAAACCAGGGGCAAGAAGATAAGCGGCTAAATGTATGACCTCAAGCTCAATAGTAAAGAACTCCACAATCATAAATGGACAGAAATCAAGATGTGAGATGTTCAATAAATAGTGAAGTAATAATAGTTCTATCTCATCTAGAGTGCTCTTGTAAGTGTATGCTAACCCCCATCTTGACCTCCACACCCTGGATTACCCCAGGATGCCCATTCACCCTACACAAAATGAAAATGGCATTAAAACAGTAAAGACATCCTCAGTACTCAATTAAGAGTCCTCTGGTTCCTAGATAAAACTCTAACTTTCAAGTAACTATGCAACAACCCTTAAGGGAACAAGAGAGATACTACATTTCTTTCACACATATATACAAGCATACACACTTTTTTTTCCCTGAGTCAGACTAACATAGACTACACAAAAAACTTTTACTATCTTTCTGAAGGATGCACATGCTAATTAGGCACAAGGGCCACCCAACGTACTAGAATACAGTCTACATAGGCGCATTCATGCTATACTAGCAGAGGAATCATCATAGACTCTTTTTTTCACATGTACAAACTATATCTCATGTCCCTTGTATAGACTTCTACAATAGTACACTCTAAGCTAGAAAACAATAAAGGAACCCAAAAGCTCTTAAAAGTGCATTGAAAATAGAATTTAACAAATTAATGCCAAAATCATAATGATGGGTTGGTTGTAGTGTAAAAGGTAGAAGTAATCGTGAACATGTATGTAGGTGTACTAGAGATGATACAGAACTATATTCAAGCACAAATAAAGCACGACTCACAACTATCATTCTACCAAGCTAGGAAGTCCTTAACAATAAAATCATAGCTATCATAGGTAATCAACCATACAAATGCAAACATTTTCAAAGTTCACGGAACTCCACCCCACACTTAAAGATGCACATTGCCCCCAATGTGCCTAATCAATAGAATGCAAGAAGATAGACAATAAAAACATAGTAAGAGGGTTTCGTAAACTTCCCCGAGTCTCAAAGCATGAGTCGTGAAGTCCATGAGATCGAGGTGACCACGAAAGATAATGGTAGATGATGGAGGAAGAAAGTGTGCTTGATGTCCTAATTCCACCCTCCAAAGGCGAGAAAAAAACATCACCTCGAGGCGTCTATTCACACACCCATCAACACAAACACAATAAA